>NW_011499952.1:641260-653475 GCF_000495115.2 Populus euphratica
GCAGGAATGGGGTTGCCAAGATCGGCACTTTTAAACCCTCTTTCTCAGTGGCTTTGGGGTTTTAAAACAGTACTGTAAAATGTCAGATTTTACAAAGAGCGCATGTACCTTCTAAAAATCCATGGCTGAGCTGGTGAAGAGCTGCGAGTAAAGAGTTATGCTCTCTATGCTTTTCAATTCGAATTTCTCTGCTCATTAATATTGATGGCCATTGCAGAGCATGCCTTGTTATCGAAAGCCTTCTTCAGCGAGTAAAGATTATACATGATTTCTACAGCATTCCAAAGACGCTTTAGAGTGTGTTTAGTGCTATCGTAGCTGCTGTAGCTGTTGTGATTATAATTTCAAGAAAAATATTTTATAAAAAATATTTTTTATGAAATTAATTTGATATTTATATATATTTAATTAAAATTAAAATTAATTAATATATTGTGTTCATAAAACGGCAGAAGTAGGAATGCAATGAGAGAAGCATGTAATTTCTGCTTCAACAAATTTTTAACATAAGTAATAATAGTATCTATAAATAAAAATCATGATTGATTTTACAACTAAATACTATATTATCACTGTTATACAAAATAGACTCTTAATGTGTTACATCAACCTCTTATTATTATTTTGTTAAATAATCCAAAGCATATTGAATTTTTATATTTTAAAAATATTTTTAAAAAAATCTAATTTTTTTTTTGTTTTAAATTAATATTTTTTTATATTTTTAAATTATTTTAATATATTAATGTTAAAAATAATTTTTAAAAAATAAAAAAAATATTATTTTAATATATTTCTAAGTACAAACACTTTAAAATTAAAATTAATTGTAACTACGCTTTCAAATATACTAATAAACTTATGAGTTATTTTTTATATCATGTTAAAAAATATATTTTTGATAATCTTATTTATTATCTTTAAAAAATCAATTTCACCAACATGAAATTTTTTTTTTTTGATAAATAATAGATTCTTTCAACTATTTTTTTTTTTTAAGTGATGGACAAATATAAAGGTGATATGATAATCTTAAAAAATAACATGTGTCTCACTAATTTCTCATTTGCATGTTATGTTTTAGAACTAGTATATGATCTTTAGTATAGTTAATATTGAAAAAATGTTATTTATCAAAAATTAAATTATATTTTTTAAATAATTATAGGTCTATCTTATTTTGACCAAAAACTTAAGATGCATGTAAGTAATGTTTGGTTATTGCTTTATAATACAAAGGAAGAATATTGGAGATAAAAGAGATAAAATAAAAAAGAAGATTTCACAACCCGAATCTGTATTTATGATTAACAACATAAGAATAATACTGCGGAGACCGTTATATGCGCTGAATTTGAGAACATAGATATCATAAAACTAAAATCATGCTGCATTTTATAATCTTTCAAAATATGATATTGTTCAAAGTAATAAAATCAATAATAGTTCAAAAAATTTCATCATCAATTAAAACAAAAACAATAATTCATATAATTATTATATAGTCAAAGTCCAAACTTTAAATAAAACAATATAATATTAGAGCATCTAAGATATTGAATCAAACTAAAAAAAAAACTCTCGTAAAAACAAGTAAGACATGCCAAACAAAAAATAAAGAAAGCATGATATCTTAGTGAATATCAACCTAATAACAGAAACTAAAAATCTAGATATAATTTAAATGGATAGGTGAGTTTAACCAGCTCGGTAAGGAAATAACATTTAATATATATTTTAGTTATTTATGAATATAAGTCATCAATCGTGATGATATAAAAATAAGAGAATAAAACTAAGTATATTAACATGAGAGGGTAGAACACATGTCAAAGATCAAATGACATTTGAAGGTAACTAGATAACACCTGAATATGACTATTGTGGAAAGATGAGTCATCTCAATATTGTGCATCTCTCACTAGTTAGGTATATACATACAAAATGCACAAAGATTAACTACTTTTTGTTAATATGGAGTTTCTAATAGCATACCAGTATTAAGACATAATAATTATTCACATGAGTATCCAAAACAAATAAAAATCATATTAAATATTATTTGATTCAATAAAATGCGAGTACAAAATAAAAAATGAATGAGTAATCAGAAATAAAAAAACATATATATATATATATATTGAAGAAATAATCATTTGTACTTATCATAATATTAATATACATATATTATTTATATTACATATATATATATATTAAAAATTATCTTATTCATTTGGAAAACAAAAACAAAAGGCAAATGAATATAGAATAGAAGATTACTGAAGATTGTTACGAGGAACATTAGTAGAACTCATAATGAATAGAAAAAACACTAAAAATTAACTCGGAGCAAAGTAGCATGAAAGATTTAAAAAATCTAAGCTTAGAGTTTAAAAAGTAAATATGAGGCCGAACTAAACATAACTCAAACTAATCAAACCTAACAGACTTAATTAATCACCATTGCTTGGTTAATCAATTGACCGAATTAACCAATAGGTTGACTATCACATAAATCAATCAGCTAGTCAATAACAACAAGTGAATTAATTGACCAATTCAAACTAATATGTTGATTGGTTGGTTTAGATTTCCAAAATCCTAACTTGTCAGTCCTCAATATATAGAATCCCAAAACAGGTGACTTGTTTTTCTAAAACTCATTATTCCAGTCATCAAAATAATTTATTTTAAATTAAATAACACCTTAATACTTCAATTAAATTCCTTAAATCATTTGATCATCAAAATCATACAAAAAATTCTTTTTTATTGATCCTTCCATGAACAACCTAACAATAAAAAATAACATTAAAAGAAACATTTACTTATTATTTTCACCTTTTTGGAACCAAAAACTCAAGATAAAACACTAAATAATTGGTTTGATGAGGGAAGGGTCATAACAACCATAAAAAAAAGAAGAAAAAAAAACAATTCTTTTACAACTTTTCCTTATTTTTCTAAGTTAACTAAGGTTGTGTTTGAACTGACTTAGACTTAAGTTTGGACCAAAAGTTTGGGTTTTATAGAAGATGATGATAAAATTATTTAGTAATATTGTATGGGACAAAGTGATTGTCTTTGTATTCTATTTGATTATGGTAGATAAGATAAAATAAAATATATAAAAACTTATTTCACCTTTAAAATATATTGTTATCAAATTTATATATTTTAAAAATAATTAATATTATTTTTTTACTTCAATTTATGTTGAATGTTGAAATTAATAATATTATAATAACCATAGTTATAAAACTAGAACTGACCTGGTTAATTGGCCTAAAACCGAACCGATCTAAGACTTGTAATGGTTCGAGTTTAAAAAACAGACGAAGGATTAACCTGATCTTACTTGATCAAAAACTTAAAATGACTTTGAGATAAAACATGTGTTAAAAACCCATTGATTTTTTTTTATAATTATTTTTGGTCAAAATAAGGTTGCTTTGATTTTTTTTTAAAAAGGTCAACTGAGTTGACTTTCCTTACTTGTTACATGAACCTTGTATCAGTTTAACTTTCAAGTCAGGTTTAAAAACTATGATAATAACTGTTTTTATCTATAAGTTGACTTAAGTTAACCTAGGTTGAACTTCTTAATCTATGGCTCGAGCATTTTTCCTAGATTTAACCCCGAATTGAGTTTTGACACTATATTAATAATAATTTTTATCTTTACATTGATCTGAGTCAAATTGGATAAACCTTCTCGACACTTGACTTGGGCCTCGTCTCAGGTCAACCATCAATGATCAGGTTTTAAAACCATGATAATAACTACTTTTATCATTGTATTGATCCAGGTAAATGATTAATCCCACTCATGACCAGGATCTTATCCTGAGTCGATCTATGAATTGAATTTTAAAACTATAATAATAATTATTTTTATTTTTACATTGATTCGTGACTCAAGCCTTGCTTTGGATCGACCTTCAAGTTGGATTTTAAAATTATAATAACAACTATTTTTAACTTTACATGTTTTAGTTGAATAATTTTATAATTAAGAGTTTTTTATAAGGATGTTCTAGTAAAAAAAATAAAAAATATTATCTTTGAAAACATCCCATACATCTCATATTTTAAAAATACTAAAATTTATTCCAAAATTATCTTAAAAATAAATTTATTTGTATATATTTGTTTTGTCTTTTCAATTACATATATTTTTATATTTATTATCTCTTTTTTTGTCAAGTCACCTCCTTTTTTTTTTTAAAAAAAAACTTACACCCTCCTCACATGTACTCTTTACACACAAAATTGCAAAAGCATCTTGATCCTAACATTTTATAATCATGCAACAATTACTTAAATAGACTAGAAATTTTACCTTCTTGATAAGCTTTTGCCTTTCCAACCTTTTAAAAAAATTACATAGGTAGTAAGAATATCTTGTTTCTTTAATTTGAAAAATATGAATCATATTATTATATATTCAAAATCAAATATAATACTATTACAAAATATACATTAAAACATAACATAATGATTTTCGGTTCCTTTTAACTTTGTTTACAACTTTTTAGGGGGGGGGGGGGGGGTTAGACTACAAAATACCCAACATTCAGCAAAGCAAACAGAACTAAATCGGATAATAGAGACTACCACGAGAACGTAAAAAGAGTTTGAAAGAACAGCTGAAGTTCACTTGAAGCTGAAAAAAAGCCTGCTGGTTAATCAACCTCTCAGAGTCCATCTTGCACCAAGAAAGGTACTTCATAGCTTTTCTCACAGGCCCCTGAAAACATTAATCAGTATCAATAAAAATCACATGACAAACAATTACTTATGAAATAATGTGCTACAATTCTAGTAAACCAAATAAGATGTGTGGTTTTGTACGTCTACAGCACTACTACACAGCATAAATTCAGAGCCACACTGCACACATTTGCCTTTCCACACTGTCCAGAGGGTTTCATGGGTAAATACCCCATGCTAGGGAGAATTCAACCATTGCAGACTACTTGATATATATTGCCTGCAACTCCCATGCCAGTCATGTGTGAAACCTACAAGGTTTGCACTATTTATCAAGTCGGTGTAGCATGGAGATAAATGGGTGCCAGAAATGGCAGAGGCAAAAGAGTGAAAGGAACAGTTAACTTTTGATCTCGGTATGCTCTAGAACACTATCTCAGGATGCAAATTGATTTGCATGTTGTGCTTCTTGCTATTGCAAACCCAGGGAACCACGACAACAATCAACAAGAGACTTCTACAGGAAGCCAGCCACTTAAAGTGAACCATAAGAGACTAGAAGCATCACATAGAAGCTTATTACTATTAGAGCAGCCCATTCAATATTCACATGAGAATAACCATCCATCACTTCCAATTTCATCGATCTCAATAGTAAATGAGAATTAATCTCAAGTAACTTAAAACAATACCAAATGACTTCAGACATGTCAATTGTGACAGCAGCTTTACTGCAGAGCATGGCTGTAAATTCTCTAAAGTCGCACCATATAGACAAGTCTAGATAGCTGTTTTAACATGCTTTATTTACCTTTTCTGTTCTAATCATATTCCTACTGTTCCTGTATTTATTTTAACATCCTCTAAACAAGCTTTAGAATGGAATCTGCTATATGCATTCTTAGCTGCCAAATAAGTGGCATAGCATTATCCAATTTGAGTTGATACAGAATAGATGTATAATACGTAATTTAACTAATAATTTCATAATTAATGTCCATCAGGTGTAAGATCAAGGTTTTACAGAGCAGTTTAACATAATTCCAAAATCTCCTTCCAACAATCACAGTTAAAAAAACCTAAACAACCTAAAATAAATAGAATCCAATTCAATTACTCAAGAAACCAAAAACGAACCATAAGCACACACCTGGCTTTATCAGCGAGGATAACCTTGATCCTGCGAGCGAGTTCTTGGGATTGAATCCTACGCTGAAGCTTTTTGCGAGCCAAAACTCGCTTCTCTGAATTCTTAACATGGTGAGTCTGTAGGTTCTTTATTTGCCTTTCAATCCCACTGGACTGCATCTTCCTCTGCATAAACTTCAATGCCTGCTCCAAGTTCCCATTATGTACCCTCACTCTGATCCCCCTGCACTGTTGTATCTGGTGTTCTCCTCCACTCACTGAGTTAACTCCCTGAATCGGCAGCAGCAGCGTACTCCTACAGAGATTATATGCTCTTCTCACTATTGTGTTCATTTCACAAATCCCTTGAGTCAATTGCTGGCGTAGCTAGGGTTTTAGCTATCACTGGCTAAAGAGAGAATCACAGAAAACACATCAATTACTATTCTTAATTTCTATTACTAAATATACTACAAGAACTGGATTTTCTTATGGTGCTTCACTCTTCTTCTTCTTTTCTTCCCACTTTTGTTTTTTTGTTCTTTATGATTTCATCCTCAGTTTTTTTTTTTCAATGGTAACTGACAAACTGAAACAAGATTAATGCATTTCTACTCTACAAAATGGCAGCTTTGATCTTTCAAAGAAGTGAAATATAAACCAAAAAAACCCATTTGCTTTGGAGACAAATTACACATTAGAAAACTTATGTCAAGATTCAAACTTTTACGAGAACCCTGTTGACAAACAAAAAAAATAGAACAGCCCATTTGTTATTAGAAGCTAAAAAATCACAAGAAATTACATAGCAGGTTCAATCTGCTTGGCGTTTGATAAAAAGGTTTACAGAAAATCCATTTAAGTTTTTGAAGATTACCTATCAGGATGCAGTCAAAAAACTGCTGATTTGCTTGCTGTTGATGCTACTGTTTTTTGAGGCAAAGATATCAAAAAACTGCTACAAATAGGTTTAATAGTATGGAGGGCGAATAGGGATACACTTGCCCTATTTTGAGCAGCTAGGATTTGTTTAAGGAATTCAACGTGACTGGTTTGTATTCTTTTCCTTTTAATCAGCTAGGATTTGTTTAAGGAATTCAACGCGATCAGTTTGTATTCTTTTCTTTTCTTTCTTTCTTTTCCTTTCAATTTTTTTTTTCTAGAAAACCTCACTATTGTTCCAACATTTGTAACTATTCGACAAATTATCACCTTCATCTTTTTTAAAAAATTTAATCAATCATTAATTACTAAATATACTAAAAGAAATGGGATCTCTTTCACTGTTCATGTGAAAGTTAAGCTGCTTTCCAACTCTCTCCCTTTTTTTTCATTTTTGTTCTTTTAAAAAAAAAATTCATCCTCAAACCTTTTGATTTAATCCGTTTGCACTTAATTTCATGAAATAAAGTTTTCAATTATAGTACAAAGACGAAATTAAGAAAAAAAATCACAATGTAAAACACGCATATCACAATGTAATACACAGAGAAAATGCATGGCCAATTTCAAAGTTTTTTTGAATTTTTATCTTGGTTCAAGAGTTTAGTTTGTTTATTTTTTAATTTTTAGTTTAGAGAGGAGAGAAAAACTTATCAGCTAAGCCATATTTCAGTCACCGAAAAAGAGGATCTTTGTGTCAATGGGCTCCTTTTCTTGAGAGAATTTAAATGAATGTGGTTTTTTCTCTAAACATGGCAAGAAAAGTAGATTGTTTTTTTTTTTCAGTATTTTCATTTTTCAGAATGATTTTGAAGTGTTTGGAGGTTTTTTCAAGTAAAAGCAAGCTGATAATTATGTTTTTGAAATCCAAAAACATTAACCTCAATTTTCCAATCACCTACGGTAATCAGAAAAAGACTAGTTTGCAACCGTTCTACAATAGGTTTCCTGTCATTGAAGGTGACCTATCACTTGCCTTAAAAAAAAAAAAAAGAGAGTGGATGATGCAACATCCATCCCTTACGAAAACAAAAAGAAAAAAGAAAAAATTCATGCACGCCTAGGCTTTTTTATCAAGGCTAAACGCATGGGCTTGACCAATGTATGTTTGACCATTTTTTTTTTTTTGCTTTTTATCCCTTTTCATTAAGTTTTTGTATTTAAAAATTGATTTATGTGCCTTTTCTTTAAAAACAAATTGTATCAACTTTGTTTTTAACATTTTGATTGATTTTTTATATATATTTTTTAATTGCATTAATTTGTCTTGATTTTCTTTTATCTTCTCTTTTATACAAATAGTTGTACTTATATGAATTTTGTATAAAAACAAAAATCATTTGTTATTACCAATAACAATAACAATCAACCGTTAAGATAAAATAAATGAAATTTTTTTTCCAAACTAAAAAATGAGTTGATACGCTTGCATTTTCAATTTAAAAATGATTTTTGATCTGACGCACATGGGTAAGTTAGCTAGGACAACTAAAAGAAATGTACTTTTTTTTAGATGCTTTGCTATTACTATTACTAATTAATATTTTTACTAACACAACTAAAAGAACTGGATTTTTTTAGTGCTTTACTCTTTTTTTCCCCCTTCTATTTTCATCCTTATTATTATTTTTTAATATTTCCTAAAAGGCTTAAAAAATTTCAAAATTATGAGATTCAATTCAATCTCAAACAGCCTCAAACAACAGATATGCATATGCATCAATCAAATAATACAGTAACTCTCTGCTCTCTGTTTGGATGCCAAGAAAGCAAGAGAAAATCTCATTTTCCAGATTTCTTAAGAGACCAAAATAACAAACGTATATCAAATCAAATCATTTCTCATGACACAGATTCAATAAGATCAAATCGATAAAAATTACAAGAGTAGATCATCAGATCGGATTCAAGACAATTTCTCTCCTAATGTTCTTGTGAACCGGTGGTAGAAATTGATTATTTCTACGAAAAAATTTCTAAAAAGGACATGGTGAATGAAGGCGCAGTGATCACAAAGTTTTGATCAAATTTGTCAACAAATATAATAACACATCAAAAAAGAAAAATTAAGAGGACTCACTATAAACAAACCATCAATTAGATGAAAAAAAAGCTGTAATCAAAGCATGCTTAATTTATAATTGACCAGCAGCTCGCAAGCAAGCAAGCAAGAATATAAAGATTGGAAGAACCAGCTAATCGACTTAACAAGCATGCATACATTCATACATACCTAAAATCCCAAGAAAAGATAAAGGTAGAAACTCAAAGCAGACTAGGCAGTTGAGGAGAGCAGAGCGTGGAATCGGGGACTGTGGCAGATAAGAGACTAAAAGAAACGGCTGGAGAATCATGACAACCTAGCTTTCTATTATATAGGTATGGCATAAATGTAATTTTTAAAAACTTGAAGGATATTATCAAATTTCAGGTCCGGTTTTGGGTCAGGCTCAGTAGTATCCATACGCGATCCTCTTGTAATCCGCAGTCTGATTTTTACGGACACAATACCAAACACACCCAAATAGTTTTACATCTGAACTCGAAGTCACAGGCAAGGCATGCCTTGAGACAGTTCACCTTCATCATCCGCAGAGCTGGCTTACAGTCCAAAGAGAGCGATGGCGGAGCTGAGGCACTCGAGCTCGGTGGGAGCTCGAGCCTCTTCGTCACCAATGAAGCGTGACGAGGACGCCTCACCTCTCATTCACGTTACTACCCACGATGACGATCACCGTCATCAATTTTCCAGAGATCGTGACCGTTCTTTTTGGTCTTTTCTCAGTGACGATCCTAGGGTTTTTTCTCTTCTCAACTCCAAGATCTCGTTATTCTTGATTGCTGTTTTTGCTATTGTTGGATTGATCTCCGCTTTCTCCATCTTTAATCGATTGGTGGGTTTTTGGATTTCGATTTTGAAATTTGTTTGCATTTCTTTTCTTAAAAAACCTCACTACTAATTTTTCTATCTCTATCTTTGTAGAATGCCCCATACCTGTGTAAGAAAGATGGCATTGTTCTTCACTGTCCGCATGTAAGTTCTTCAAGTTTCTTTCTGTTTACCTCGTTTTATAGTTTTTGATAAAAATCTGCTAGCTTTTTTTTTTTCACCAGCTTCTTCTATATTTTAGGTCAACGAAGCTCCTTCGCTTTGGGAAAATCCTTACTCTGCCACAACCTCATGGAAGCCTTGTGCTGAGCGCCGTGATAATGGGATATCAGGTGAGTTTTAAATGAGCACAGTAGTTTAGCCCTAGATATTCATGTTGACTTCATACGACATTGGTGTGAGTATGAAATCCAAATTCAAAACGCACTCATGCCTGGCGCGTTAGCCCATGTTGACATGGTGTGATCTCCCATTCGCACCCATTTTGATTGTGAGTAGTGATGCGCACAAGAGAATTTCCTAGGCAATCCAAGCAAACCAACACGCTTATGATATTTAGACCACAAGAGAATTTCATGATATGGGGTTCCTTTTACTCCTCTTTGAGCGACAAACAACATATTTTGGCCTGTAAGCTCCTTTGATTACTTTCTTTTCTTGGAAACTGTTTCACTTAAGAATTATTTTCCACATTCAACACATGCTCTTCCTCTCCAGGCACATTTTGCTTTCATAGCCATCGCTTTTCTTTTCAAATTCTGCATTTGCTGGCAGATTCATGTCCATAGATATGGGTGGCTTGTCAATTCCGCCACCTTCAAGGAATTCTGCCCATCATCAATCTTGATAATTTCAGATGACATGCTACAGTTCCTTTTCACTTATTGTAAACTATACAATATAAGCTCGCAATATTCTCTACTGGAAGGTATCCAAAAATGATTCAAGTAGCAGTGATATCTTTATTCTATGAAATGCAAGCTGACTTGAAAGGCAGTGATATCACCCTTCCATCTGTAAAGAAGGTGACAATATATGAACAAGATTAGCACTCAATACAGTTTCATCAGGTCTCCACAACATATTTGAACAAGGAAGCGTTTGCTTGCACCATAATTGCAAGGGCGTTGCAATTCTTTTCTCGTAAATATAGTAATTCATGTTGTTACAATTTTGCAACTATTATCTCCAATCTGTTAAAATGTGGAGATATTTTTGCGAGGGAAATTAGAATGATAACAATGTAGAATAAACTTGTCCATGCATCCCTATCTGATTTTGACCCCTGTCCCGCATCCTAAGATTTGGATTTGAACAAATTGGACACTTAGACACATTTGTATCTGACTCCCACTGGGCAGTCCAAACATATCATGAAGTGGTTTGTGAAGGGTATCATTGTGTGTGTTCTATGGCATTGTACTTTAATGAAAAAAAAAATTACATCACAAATGCATTGACTTGTATTGTGAACGGAAAAGGAGAGGAAAGATGTTTATACAATTTAGAGTCAGTTAATTGCTTCCAAATGCATTGACTTGTAATGTGAATGGGCAAGGAGAGGAAAGAAGTTCAGAAGAAACTTGCACTGTTTAACATGTTTTAATGTTATATTTCCAGTTTGCATATCCAAAGATATAGGAATTCTCAGTCATATCTTGTGGTGTTGGAAAGATTGGCATGAACTATATCTAATGATGAAAGCAATGTTGTTTTTATCTATGTTCATTCTCGTCCTTTCATTTTTTCCATTTTAACATGCTGACTTTTCTCTCATTTTTGCAGATCTTCCTCCTGAAAATGAAACAAATGGTTATATATTTATCCATGCAGAGGGTGGTTTGAATCAGCAAAGGATTGCTGTATGGATTCATTTTGTCAAATAGTGTAATTATGAAAGTTCTGTGTTTTTCCTTATCCTTTGGTTTTGAACGATATATCACTAACAGAACACCATATCCCCCCCCCCCCCCCCCCCCCCACCCTCACCAAACAGAACACCACCCACCCACCCCCAACACACACTCAAAGTAAGGAGTTACATGGACCTTGAGAATCTATCTCTTCATCTTCTGCATGGCCTAATGTATTATGGAACCACATAGTTCTTTCATCTTGAGCTACCTCAGATCTCTTTAGACTTTTGTTGTTAGATGTGCTGTCTCTACTCTGTAAGTGATGAATTTTTTGTTTGGAATATGGAAACTAATCATAGATTGTGATATCATTTATCAGCCTAAATTCCCTCTTTTCTAATTTGATTCACTGTTGTGTCTTCCCATGCTGGCCATGGACACAGAAAAACTGGCACGCCACACAATGTCCATAGGGATAACAGCCCTAATTAACTAGAGTTAAGTTTCTATTTAGCTATAATAAGGGACAATGATTTCATATTTGGGGGATTCTCCCTAATGTTGCCCAAGTCAAGCCTCAAGGTTCACGATGCTGTTCACATTGCTGAGACTTGCACCTCTAAGTGATCACTCCACTGAGAATCTTTTAATGGCATTAGTTTGGAATAATGTTTGTTAGTTCAGCA
>NW_011499952.1:653513-686275 GCF_000495115.2 Populus euphratica
ATCTGGACTTGGTGATTTGGGATATTCTTTTTTTGGCCAATTATTTGTTATTATTTGATGTTGGTAATTTGCTTGGTCAATAATCAATTTTTCTTTTTTCTCACCTCTTTATTTTTAATCAAAGTAACTTCCTGTAGTGTATTTCATAAAAAAATTATGCTTATTCCTTTACTTACCAAGCAACAAGCTTTAAAGTGATTGAATTATAGTGAATGCTGCCTTTATTTTTAATGCAGATATGCAATGCTGTAGCAGTGGCTAAAATAATGAATGCCACCCTTATTTTGCCTGTTCTGAAGCAGGACCAGATTTGGAAAGACCAAACGTAAGCCAATACTCTTATGCATATGATAACATTGATACCTAGACATTACATCTTGCAACATTCTTTTAACATTTTTTGTTTTTGTTTCTCTTTATTCTTCTGAGATTTATAAACAATGTTTCTTGTGGATGGCTTTGCTCCTCATATTTCTTATTAAGGTCTTTCAGCTTCAACAATGCTAGGTCTTGCTGTTTTTGAGGGGGGGGAACATCAGTTGGAAATTGATGTGATATTAATGCACTCAACAAACATGTATATTCGTTGGGAATTCTACTTTGTGGCTGTATTGTCATCTCAAATAGGTTCATTTGATTTTGGCATATTACTATTATATGCTTAGCTATATTTCCTTTTTTCACAAAAAACCTTGTCTCATTTGTAGTTACATTAACGAGTTAGATTTTCCCCTTCTCACAAGCCTTTTTTTCTTTTACAAAATGTCTGCAGGAAATTTGAAGACATTTTTGATGTTGATCATTTCATTGACTATTTAAAGTATGATGTACGAATTGTTCGTGATATACCTGAGTGGTTTACTGACAAATCAGAGTTATTCACAAGTATAAGGTTTGATTTTTGTGCTCCTCATTTTGTCGTGTTGTGCACATTTATATGATGACTTGAATTTGTTGCAACTGGTGTTGATTATTTGGAAAAAAATTGCCATCTATGTTATAGACGGACAGTGAAAAACATTCCAAAATATGCACCTGCTCAATTCTACATAGATAATGTACTGCCTCGAATCAAGGAAAAGAAGATAATGGCCCTGAAGCCTTTTGTTGATCGGCTTGGGTGAGTCATGGATGTTGTACATCTCTGGGGCAGTATGCCTATGCTCAAAATTTTACTTTCATTGGAAGAAAAATAAATGGTCTTGGATTGCTAATTTTGTCTTTTTTTTTTCCTTTTTTGTGTATGCTGTAGATATGATAATGTTCCTCCAGAAATCAACAGGCTAAGGTGCAGGGTGAATTATCATGCTCTGAAATTTCTTCCTGAGATAGAGGAAATGTCTGATTTGTTGGTATCAAGGATGCGAAACCGCACAGGAGTTTCAAATCCATATATGTATGTGACCTTGATATCTGAAGTTGTCTGGACTTAGTTCCAACTTTTTATAATTTGAAATTTAGTGGCACTAAACATTATTTGTCATACAGGGCTCTTCATCTTAGATTTGAAAAGGGAATGGTAGGTCTATCATTCTGTGATTTTGTGGGGACAAGGGATGAGAAAGCTAGAATGGGAGAATATAGAAAAAAAGAGTGGCCTCGACGATATAAGGTGAGTTATCAGTTTTCTGGTTTTAGTTTGAAACTTGAACAGGCATGGATGATTCATAAGCTTTTGGGGATTTATCTTGCAGAACGGTTCCCATCTGTGGCAATTGGCCCTGCAAAAACGGAAGGAAGGAAGGTGCCCTCTTGAACCCGGGGAAGTGGCTGTGATTCTTCGGGCAATGGGATATCCTAAGGAAACTCAGATTTATGTAGCTTCTGGCCAGGTTTATGGTGGACAAAACCGAATGGCTCCACTGAAGAACATGTTCCCAAGCCTGGTAAGGCCTTTGATTCTGTTTCTGTCACTCCATTTTCATCGGTGAAGTGACTAAACATGTTTGTGATATCATTTCCATCTCTTTTGTTTGTGCATGCTTGGTGCCCAGCATATACATCCAATCGATGTTTTTAAAATGGAAAACTGTATATAAATCCCACAAGTGAATAATATTGCAGCCACGGGATACTCCATCCTGTTACGTCCTTGATTCAAAATAACCTACATTGATACCTCTCTTATCTCCAAAGATAAATAAAGGAAGAATGTTTTCCAGCTACTGCAATATTCATGCATGCATGAATACACATGCTTGCAAATGTATTTATATGTATGGTACTCTTGGAAAAAAGAGAGTTTAATTTTACTTTGGGATGGGAAGCTAAATGGTTCTGCATGCTCTAAATTCCATTTAATGTTTAGGAAATTGAGAAATCAAAGCGCTTTCGGGCTCCAAATGTTGGCTGAATTTTTGTAGTTGCATTTTTTTAAATGGCTAGCCTGTGAGAGGAGCCTTTCAAAGTGAGTTTTTTCTATACAAATTTTGATTTTATTAACCATCAATATTTGACTGAGGGTTTCTAATAGGTAACAAAGGAAGAGTTGGCAACCAAAGAGGAGTTAGATGGTTTCAGGAAGCATGTGACAAGTTTGGCAGCTCTTGACTTCTTGGTTTGCCTGAAGTCTGACGTGTTTGTGATGACCCATGGAGGCAACTTTGCTAAATTGATTATTGGGGCCCGTCGGTACATGGGTCATCTTCACAAATCCATAAAACCAGACAAGGGGCTGATGTCCAAATCTTTTGGAGACCCATACATGGGCTGGGCAACTTTTGTAGAGGATGTGGTTGTCACTCACCAAACACGAACTGGATTGCCAGAGGAGACCTTCCCCAATTATGACCTCTGGGAAAACCCTCTGACTCCTTGTATGTGTAGAGCCTGACTGCATATATTTCTAGATGCGTCGCCTCCAACTCTTTATGAGGAGCATGCCTGAAAGAATCATGGCTCTGTGATTTGAGAAGCTATATTATTTTACCAAGAACGAAGAAAAATGAGTGGCGTAAGGTTTTTATAGGGAAGAACTAGAGGAATATGATCCGCACAGATAGCCGCCGGCAAGCTGGAGCAGGATTCGAGCATATGGTTGGATGACTCAGTCTCTTCGCAGTTACTCAACAGTTTAGTCTCCAGTACAAAGATAGATAAGCAGTTGTGCCAAAGACTAGAAGCTGTTTTTTGTTTTTTTTTTCTTATTTGGTTGATTTATTTATTGTAAATTACAAGTTGAAATTTGTAAGTTGGACTGCTATTGCTAATGGAAATATCTAAGGCTATCTAGAAGTTGCAAATAGCAAATGGTAAATAAGCTACTGGTCACCACGCTCACAGCAGAATTATCTCTGTTCAGAAGAAAAGCATATATTTAGCCACCTGTCAATTGTGAATCGAAAGTCGAGTTCAGAAGGTTGTTGGGATTCGAATGTATCTAGTAGCAAGCTAAGTGTCCTGATTTGGATTCTTTTCTTCCACGCCGACAGGTTTGTCGGATCAGTAACAAGCTTATGCTCCGACTGAACCGCCGACTCCAATTGTTTCTTCTTCTTTTCAACTAACCAGACCAAAACACCGTTTAATAAATATTTTTTAAGGATAAAAATTATTATTTCTTCAATTGGGATTGAAAAGGACACGAGGGGACTTAGCATCACCGGCGAATTAAATAAGAAGAAAAAAGAGATTATCCGTTTTCATCACCACCCCACCCACCCCAGTTACCGATCAACGTTGCATCATTAATGCCCTTAAAAAGATTTGATGGTTAGGAGGAAGGACCTGCATTGCATTTCAGTAATTATTATTAAGAAGTGAACTCGAGACTGTGAGGATCCTACTGTGGAGCCCTCTTTCTTTCTTCTTCTCCACTTACTCTCTTTATAGGTGCCTCTCTCTCTCTCTCTCTCTCCTGTTATTTATCTCAACCTTTATATCTTCAACCCCGAACCAGAAAAACTGGACCTTTCGTTTGTTGGAGAAACTTGTAGTAAATTTCCTGGAAACATCATACAAGTCATTCACCCTTGCTTCATGTAATTACCAACCAAGCAAGCCTAGTGCTCTCAAGATTCCCAACAAAAAAACTTCCGTAAGTTTGGCTGCATCAATTCATAAATTACCATCCAGCTAGATTGGTTTAGAAAGTTGAAAAATTTATCCATATAATGTCACAACTCTCTAATACTTGCTACATTTGCATTTCAGTATACTAAAACTATGAGGATCCAATTGCTGAGCTCTCTGTTTCTCTTCTCCTTAGGTTCTTATCTTTACAGGTGTTTCTCTCTTTATTTTTCTTCTCTTCACTACTGTTATGATTCACATAGGAGTTTTTGAGATAAGAAAACCCTTTTTACATTTGATTCTTGGAAGCAAGACAAGTACTTTCAAAATTTCTAACCAAATAGTACTGCAATTACATCCCCAAATTTTGCTATTTCGATGAACTGTCTTGTCTAGTCTTTGATGATCCTCATAGGACATTGGATTGAAGAATGCACAATTATGTCTCATCTTGTAAATCCTATAATTGTTCCAACATTTGTTTTGGAGGCTTTCTTGGCCAAATATATTAGTTTGTGAACTTAATAATTTGTACAAAACCTGTTTTAGGGTATCATCTCAACCTGAGCACGCTAGCTTCCCACCTCGAGGTTGGAACTCTTACGATTCCTTTTGCTGGATTATATCTGAAGAAGACTTCTTGCAAAGCGCCGGAATAATCTCTCAGCGTCTAAAGCCTTATGGATATGAGGTATAAAATGGTTGATGACTACAATCAACTTTTAGAACTTCTTTAATTACTTGAGCAATATGAGAATGGGAAAGTTTATTGGAATAGAAGTTGTCATTTATCTGTGTAATTTCATGTAGTATGCAGTGGTAGATTACCTGTGGTATAGGAAGAATGTTCCAGGTGCTTACCCAGATTCTCTTGGATTTGATGTCATTGATGAATGGGGAAGGATGATCCCTGATCCAGATAGGTGGCCGTCATCCAAAGATGGGAAAGGGTTCACTGAAGTAGCCAAGAAAGTGCACAGCATGGGTTTGAAGTTTGGGATTCATGTTATGAGAGGATTAAGTAGACAGGCATATGATGCGAACACCCTCATCTTGGACACTACCACGGTATTGTTCTTTATTATCAATGAGGATTCATTCTTCTCTCATCTTCTGTTTTCTTTATTTTTCTTTTGTTTTCATGTTTTTTTTTTTTTTTTCACCGGGAGAAGTATTTCTTCTCTTTTCCCTTGCATGCCCAGATTGCAGAATCTTGCAAACTTTATCATCATAAAAATAGACTAGTCAGGTGAAAGGTTTGATATAAGGCATAAAGTTAACAATCTAATCGATTTGCTCTCAAAAGTTAATGCTAAATTTCAATTTTTATTAGGGAGGTGCTTATGAAGAGTCTGGACGACAATGGCGGGCAAAAGACATAGGGATCAAGGAAAGAGCTTGTGCATGGATGTCACATGGTTTCATGAGTGTAAATACTAAGTTGGGAGCAGGAAGAGCATTCTTGAGGTCACTTTATGAACAGTATGCTGAGTGGGGTGTTGATTTTGGTAATTACTAATTAACTGAAACCTGCATTTTTCCATCTTACCCAACACATTAAGAAGTCTGTGAATCCGATAGGGTGTATCTCAAGTCTCAACATTTTCTAGAGAATGAATTTTACTTTTTACTGATTAAAAACAGTAAAATAATTTCTCAAAGTAGCGTTGCATCTTTTGAGAATTTCCATTATAGGAAGCATGGATGAATTATTGTTTCTGTAATAATGTGGGGAATATATTATGAAGGTGCTGGAGGGACTCGATAGTAATATCGCAAATGAGCCTAGTAGAGTGTTGACCTCTTCAGGCATTTTAAGCTCAAACTAGCCTTAGGCAAGTTTGCAAGCTTCTTATGGTTTATTTAAGAACATCCAAAATTTATCTTGAGCTCAAGGTTGTAAACTCAGCCAAGAAATGAAAGTGCAACGTTTGGATGACACCAAACCTGTATAGATATCAATTTTTGTGGAAAGGAAAAAAAAACAAATTTATTTCTGTAAAGGCTGAGCTGTAGTTTTTTTTAGATGCTTAGTTGCCCTCTTTGTGCTGAATATGTGTTTGTTTGTTTAAAATCTAGCTATTCTGTTCATCTATATGGAGTTGAGCCCAGAACTGGTCACAAACAATTTGGGTTGTTTGCTACTGTAAATCAAGCCAGGAATTAAAAATTTTGACTCGCATTTATTACAAAATTGTGAATTCTGTACATTTCAATCTTTCCTCCTGTTATTTATACCACTACATTTTCTTAGTGGCTTCATGTCAGTCTTTCTTTGTTTTAATAATTTTGATGTTCTTTTTTCTCTTTTATTTGCAGTGAAACATGATTGTGTATTTGGTGATGACTTGGATGTTGATGAAATAACGTTTGTGTCAGAGGTATACAGCACTTTCTGGTGCATAAATTTTATGCTTCAATCTTTTCCGAATAGAGATGATGATGATATATGAAGAGCACTTGTTCAGGTTCTGCAAAAGCTCAATCGTCCCATTCTGTATTCTTTGTCTCCTGGAACTAGTGCGACACCAAACATGGCGAAAGATATAAGTGGGTTAGTCAACATGTACAGGGTAACAGGGGATGATTGGGATACATGGGGGGATGTTGCAGCTCATTTCGATGTTTCAAGGTGGATTAAAGTTTTCATATCAAAAAAGAGCCTAAAGTTCAAATTATATGTAGATCCTTGCCCCTAATTGGTGCTTTTCTTCTATTCTTTCAATTTTTTATGCAATATCTTGTTCTTCTACTTCAGAGACTTTGCTGCTGCTAATAAGATTGGTGCCAAGGGCTTGCTGGGGAGATCATGGCCTGACTTAGATATGCTGCCCCTAGGATGGCTTACAGATCCAGGTGATAAAAATTAGCAGATTGTTCTCTTTAATTCTAGCACATTTTAAGTAATTTTATTTTTTAAAGGGTTGTTGAGACTGAGTATAGGAAAGCTGATTGCAACATAGTTTACTGACATATAAATTGAACGAAGCAGTGGAATGCTTGCTGTTACATTGGGGTAGCAAAACAGCATAGCTTGTCCTTGCACTCTTGTGTTTATCATGGTAATTGAACGACACACATCCTTGTGACAAGTTCATTGAAAAGTATACATTTGGACCGGTTTTTACCTTGGGTCTAGGGGTTTGCCACATAAGTTGCTGGGTATTCATGATTAACTTGAAAATGTTTTAAGTAAAGAGTTCTACTGGAAAAGACAAAAACTTGAATAATCACATTGCTTTTCTGTATCCTAGGTTCTAACAGAGGACCATACAGAATGAGTAACCTTAATCTGGATGAGCAAAAAACTCAGGTATGTACATGCAACTCTATATGTGCGTTAGTCCACTGCTGAAAAATTAAGCTTCTTTATTGATGACCTGATTCAATATTTTCCTTCGCAGATGACTTTGTGGGCAATGGCCAGATCCCCTCTAATGTTTGGAGGAGATGTTAGAAAGCTTGATGAGATCACATACAGTTTGATCACCAATCCCTTCATTCTGGAAATAAATTCTTTTAGCACGAACAATATGGAGGCATGTGAAACAATGAGTTTTGGAGCTCTTTGGAATTTTTACTGAGTTTTTTTTCTGATATATCATTGCATTGCACATGCAGTTTCCTTATGTAACTGGCACAAAGGGTTCTACACATAAGACCACAGCTTACAGCCAAAGATCGAGAAGATGTTTGAAGGAAGTTGGCAAATCACATGCACAGTTTCTGGGTTTTACTAGCTGCAATCATCCCAAAGTTAACGGTTGGTCAATTGAAGCTCTTGACCAAGATCTTGACCAGATATGCTGGAAACAGAACATGGGAAGCCATGAACCTTTATGCTTATACAAGCAAAAACCTCTTTTGTCTTCGTATGCACTTTCACCTTTCTTATTTAGGTTGTTTCAAACAATAAAGTATTATTATTTTCACCGTGTGATCCTGTGAATGGCAATGTAGTGATGAGAGGTTGATTTATAATCAAGGAGAGCTCCATTTATTAGCTAGTCATGGAATGGAGTTTTGTTTGGATGCATCTCCAAGAAAGAAGCGTACTTCAAAAGAATTTAAGAGTGGTTCCTTCTCCCCTTGCAGATCAGATGCCAACCAGGTATCTCTTCATTCATAATTCCCTAGCATCTAACAAAGGCACAGAGGCTAGGATCCTGTGAGATTTTGGTGGAATGCAAAGGAGAGACATCAAACAATTTAACAAGTACATATAGCAGGAATTTGGAGAAGTCTGATTGACAGTTGAAGCTCCAAATTAAAATGTCATTATGCATATGTAATTAATTGGTTTGCCAAAATGCTTGTGTTTTTCTGCTCACAGCCAGTCTGCAGGGTGACATTTTTTTCTCATGAATTTTACATATATGAGTGGTATTTGAAAGCAAACTATTAATTTCAACAGATGTGGGAGATAAGCAATAATGGATCCCTTATCAGCAGCTATTCTGGCCTCTGTGCAACTGTGAAATCAATTGACGGTATTATGCTAGAAGTTCAAGCTGATTTTCTATATGTACGATAAGGGCCATTTGATGAGGCTTTCTTGATATATGCAGCTAATGTTGGTAACAGCGGAGGAGTTCGGTCTTGGATTGCCACTGGTAGAAAAGGTTTAATACCTCCCTAAAGTCTATAAATTTGGTTTCCATTCTGTTACCATTCCTTTGCTGTTTTTTCTTTTAAAAATTGTTGTTTGATGAGAAACTTCAGCCCTGAGATGGTTTTTCTTTTTTTGATAAGCATGTTCCGATTTTGTTGAAGTTTTGACAAAGGTGAGGCTTGAACAAGAGACCTCTACCACTGAGCCATATGCTAAGATGATTATAATTGTCCTCCTTGGTGAAGGGATGCTATTTTCAATCTAACTGTTTTTTTTTTTTCCCTGTAACTGAGGTGGAATCTAGTCTGCTCATTATCTATATTCATGCTTCATTGATTACGCAAATACATATTCATTTATCAAGTTCCAAGTTGCCTAATTTAAAGAGAATTAATGATCTTCTGCTAGCTGCCACCTTCTGTGTCTACCATGGCACTCTGGTAGTATCCAACCATACCTATGAATTATGATTGATAATTAACATGCCTACAGTTCATTGTCTGAAAACTTTTTTGGCATATCACATATGTATCTATTTCTCTTAATAATTCAGTACTGACTTTGCCTCTGTTTACTTAGGAGAGATTTATGTTGCACTTTTCAATCTGAACTCAGAGAAGACAGTAATATCAGCAAAGATATCAGACCTGACTAAGGCACTTCCTGGGAAAAACTTGAATGCGACATCATGTTACAGCAGAGAAGTTTGGAGTGGAAAGGATTTTGGAGAAATAAAAGATTCAATTTCAATGGAGGTGGAGATCCATGGTTGTGCATTGTTTGTCCTCAACTGTCCCTAGTATAAACTGGCACAGCAGAGTTTCTTTCCTTTCTCTGTTGTGTGAGTGGAAAGAAGAGGTATGTGTTGTATCAAAGGCAGTGAATTTATGTACGCTTTAAGTTGGTGCAGCCAAAATGATTCTGCTTCACCAGCTCCTAAATGTCATATTGATTTACTAATCTTCTTGTATCCTTCTGTAGACATTAAATAGTGCACTTCATCAAGAATCCTTCTCTAGACATGAGACCAATTCTATTCCTTTCCTATAAGAATACACATTTCTAGAATTAATGCTGAGGGAACTTCAACAATTACTTGGAAAAAATAAAAAGCCATTTTGTACAAGTTATTATATAAACTTAACTCTTACTTTCAAAGCTTTTAAGGCTGCGGAGTTATTATTTTACCCGGAGTATCTTTTTATTGAATTTTTTAAAATATATTCATGTAGACTTATTTTTTTATTGAGCAACACTAAAGTGCTATGTGGAGCTTTTTTTTAGGTATGCTAGTGATAATGCATGCTTTTATTTTGGCGTGAAGATCATTAAACTTTTCAATAGATTTTGATTTCAAGTTATATTAGGCATGCACAAATCTTTTTATGGTTGCAAGGAGTATTCTACACAATGAGTCACAATTTTGGATGACCATCTCTAAGCTATTGTGCATATTTTATACTCTTGAAAATATAGTTTTTGAAAAGTGTGTTCAATATGTGTTTGGACAAAAAAGAATCTTTTTACTAATGATAATTATAAATATTCTTCTAAATATGCTCATGTATTTATACATCTCTTAGTTCTTTATTTGTTGGGCTTTTGGGAGCTTAGGGAGCTTGGTGTATGACAATTACAATGAGTGATATTTGTCCCATAATAACTAGGGGAAGTGCTAATGATACTTTAGGGAGCTCCTGTGATTGTCATTCTTCTTGATCTTTTCTAGGTAGTGTAATCATTTATAGGTTTTTAGTGCAGCTAATGGATGTAGTGTTAAAGCATTGTGTATTGTTATGGATGTTCAGATTTATTGGGGTGAAAAGTCTGATTTTTCCCTCGAGTTATTAACACTGTCTAGGTGAGGAGTTGCACCTCACTAGTGAGTTGTTGAAGTTCTTGCTAGGTAGGAGTATTCACGATAGTAAGTAGACTTGTTCTGCATCCTAACCTAAATGAGCATTGGTTATATGTCATGAAATGACCTGGAAATGTCAAAAAACAAGTTTTAGGAAGAAACCAGTGGTTTTTATTTTTTTTTTAAAAAATCATGTTTCCACATACGGTGCTATTAATGAAGTTCTAAAAAATCCAAGTAGCCTAGGAACAAAGCTCTTAAGTTGAATAATCGATTAATTAATTGATCACAACAATCTCATCCATTCTCCCTAGCGAAGATAGTTGATAGCTTAAACTTGATACTTGATAGACCAACGTGACTTATGGCTACTACTTGCAAAATATCTTTTTTGCTAAAAGGTGGGGACTTTTTAATACTTAAATGAGTATCTTTTAAGAGAAGGAAAATACAATAATATTATAGAGAGAGATACTCGGAAAATATATATGTAATATAGAATGAAGATTGTGAACTTTTGTTCAGAAAATCTCATGATGCATTTATAACCAATGAGTCTTGTTCTTTTATGAAAAGGAGGGATTGAAATGTAATTTTACTTTTATGATATTTGGAGTTGTATTGTGAGTTGTATTCCATCGTTTTATCTAGCTAAAAGATAGAGACAAGCGAGTTATAAAAGACTTTAATACACTTAATGATGCTAGCGTGATATAGACTTGTTTAATTAAGATTATTTATTGAGAAATAAATTGTCTAAAATTTTATATAAAAAACTATATAATTGATGACATTAGATTTATATATTATGTTTGAATTCATGGGCATAGCAAATTCGATAATGCCTGGGTTGTAATGACAAAATCCTTGGACTCAACATTTTTAGAAAATATGTGTTAGACCCACCTCGTTGGCCTACCAGCACACCAGACCAAGTTACTAGGCTTGATAACACCTACCAGATCTAGATTGTCTTTGGGTTTGGTTAGCGTCAAACACAGGTTACGCTTAGGCTTGGTATATTGCCAGGTCAAGTACTGGGTTTAATAAATGTTGTTAGATCCAAACATGGGATTGACAACACTGGATCCAAATATTAGGTCTAATGACGCCAGACCCTACTACAATTAGGTATGGCATTGGCCAGACCCAAAAACAATTGAATCTGGTTAGTTATAAAAAATAAATTTTATAAAAGGATCTAAAAATATCAAAATCAATTTGTGTTAATTTTCAAAACTTATGAATTTTTTTTAAAGCAATAGAATAACATCCCAACACAAAATAAATACTAGTAAAAAAAGTGGTGTCAAAGTCCGCGTGAAAAAAAATCAAAATCAAATGATGAGGGGTGAAGTTGAAATAAAATTTAATTAGTGGAAGGATATAAAAATATCAAAAAAAATTAGATTAAATTTGATTTAAAAATCAAATAAAACCTAATGATTAAGGATAAAATTAAAAAAATCAATAATAAATAAATAAATAAAATAATAATAATAATAATAATAAGAACTAAATAATATATGAAATATAAATAGTGGAACACCAATCATTTTTTCTTTTAATTAGTATCATATATTTGTGAAACATCCAATTAACTTTTAAGTTAACTTTATTATAATAATAAAAATAAAAATAAAAGAATAGAAAAAACCTTTAGAAGGAAGCTTTATTTTTGTTGTTTTCTATCTGCGACAATTGAGTAATATAATTGTGCTTGAAAAATAAAAATGTCTAAGAAGCCCTTGATAAATGTTAATGTTTTTATTTATTCGTTTATAAGTTTAATTAAGTCATTCAACTATTTATAATGAAAATAAAAAGAAAAAAATTCAAGTCTGTTCTTAATTAATTTCTAAATCATCTCTTAATTGTTAAGTTAGTATTATTTTAGTTTCTTGATAATAATAACTAGATACGTTTCCCGCAGCGGAGCGGGGTTTTCTTTTGATTGTTGCGGCACGGTCCTAGGTGGTGCCAAACGGATGTGGAACGAGAGATGACATTGAATTAAACCGCATTCTATAACAGTTGCAAACACGGAATCAAAAATAGCAGCTCAGCATTCAAGAAGCTATTCCAAAGCTTTCTTAAAATATGAAGAGACAATAAAAGAGATATTAGCAGATATGCTCTGCAGGTGGCATTGTTCATCAACCAGAAAAGAGCACAGCAATATGTTTAACTGACCCAAATAAAAGGCTTCGGACTCGGGAGGCGGGAGGCGACACATTAGAGGCTGATGCCGACATGGCAGTGGCTGGAGGGAGGATAGAACAAGCAACTTTTGCCAGAAAACAACATGTGTGTGCATGTGTTGCTCGAATGCTGGTAACGCTGGATGGCTAATGATCCTGTGGGAAAGAAGTTTCGCCGGCGTTGTTAATACAGGGAAGCAAAAGAAACCATAAGGTGCTGACTGGAAAGCAAAATACTGAAGGGACGTCATGCTAAAACACAATGCATTAGAGCAAGCAGAGGAGCAAAAGCAACAGGCTTAAGTTTGGAGACAAATTGGAGAGCAAAGTCTGCACCTTTCACCTTTCCGTTTATAAATTTTCTATTGTGGTGCAGCAAATATCAAGCATTATTCTAGAAATTTCTAGAATTTGTTTTTGAAATTTCATAAAAACAGCAAGTATTTTTAATATTGGATTAATATTATATAATATAAGTCTACAACTTTGATATCAAATAAAAAAAACTAGAAAAAAAAAGTATGAGAAACCATAAAAAATTCTAAAACGATCCTTAGATTTTTTTCAAAAATTTTTGGGCTTGTTTGGTAAAAGTCCAATCCTATAGATGTAACCCATAATAAAAACAGCACAAACATATATCAATAAATATTTTTTCTTGAATTTGATAAAGGAAAAAAAACATTATTGTATAACCCAAATAACTTGAATGAGATCATTAAATATCTATTTAATTTTATTAGCTATTGACCTTATAATAAGATCAATTGACACATTTAATGAATTATGTTCTTTGTTGATTTTTATAATTTTCCATCTCTTTAAAAGATTTCAACCTTTAATCATCATCTAAAATATTTACTTGATTTTAAAAGATATATTCTAAAGTTGTAAGATTTATTAGTAATGATCCTCACACATTTCTTTATATATTTGTACTTAAAGATATATCACTCCACTCGTGTCTCTCTCTTAACTTGGATTTTCTTGATTTTATTCCCTCACCCTCTTGCCTTTTACCACTTTAAATTCTTTATGTAGTTTTGATGTGATCAAGACTACATTAAAAGATTTATTGTAAGTTTTTTTTTATGCCAATTGTAATATCAAAGATAAAAAAAGTTTAAAGATATATTTAATAAACTTACTTAGAATATTTAGACCAAAGTGAATTTCAAGAGGATAACATCAACAAATGGATATTAAACCTTAGTTAATTTAATTCATGCACAAAAGGGGTTTAACCTATCTACTTTATAGGTTAATTAATTTTGGTGGTTAGAAACTTATTTTTTCTAATGCATAATTTTACTTTAACAAATATTTTTTTTTATCTGACTATTGAATCAGGTTAAAATTTAACCAGAAGTTTCTAAAGGTCTTGTTTTCTTTGGGTTTAAATTATAGGGTAATCAAATATTGAGAAGGTCGTGTGATAAAGTCTAAAACCTATATTGAGGGAATTGTATTAATTTCCTAGTTAATTTATTTTTTTTATTTATAACTCTTTTATTATTTTTCCAACATTGTTTAAGAAGTTTTTACATATTATAAATATAGTTATTTAACTTTTTTTTAGTTGTTTTTAGGATAAAATTTGATTTCAATAATTATTGTTACTGTGTATAAGAGGTTTTGCTCATATGTTTTGGTTTTTCATTAAACTACTATGACTTATATGTTTTGATTTTTCATTAAACTACTATGATTTATAAAAGAATTAACCAAATTTCATGACATCTTTTATACTTCTTATCGCATCTTTTTGCGGGTGTTAAGTGGGGGTTCGATAACTTATAGTCTTAGTGTTTTGTTATAGGCTATTGTTATGTCAAGCTCAATTTCAAATATAATTTTAGCTTTCTTGAAAAGAGTCGATTTAACTGTGGGTTTATAGATCTTTATATCCATAGAGTCTGCATCAAGTTCTTTATTGAACTAAACAAAAATTATCAAAAGATTTCAACTTATAAAGTTCAACCAACTAACTAAAAAAAACAAGACAATCAAGAAACAAAAACTAATTCAGGAATAATTAAACAAAACCTTAAATCAATGTAAAACTTGAATTCAACACTAGATAACTTAATAAAACAATTTATATATGGAATTTTTCTTAATGCTATCGATTCCAACAAAACCAATTTTAATCAACCCGATTTTGTAATTTGATCTTTTTTTTCTTTTTTAATAAATATTAGTAGAAACTAAATAACAAATAACTTTTCTCTCTCTCCCTCTCTTTATATATATATATATATGTTTCAAAGAAAACATAACACTAAGCTAAACTACAAAATAAGCTGAAATTCAAGACATAAGAACTAGGGTTCAACAATTTTGAGAGAAAACCAAACCTAATAAAGGAAACAAGACTCAAAACATGAATAAAAAATAAATTTAAAGATAAGTACATAGATAAAATCTAATTTTAAAGTCAAACTCTGATACCAACTTATGTTAAGTTGGAGGGTAAAAATCTTAGAACATATAATCAAGATTGAACATAAGCTGAGAAAATAAAAATCAAGGTTAGAAATACATGATTTAATGATTAACTAAACAAAAAAAATATAGTTATTGGATAAAGATCTTGACCTGTTAATTATAATGAATAAAAAATCGAAGGTATAAGGTTGAAAAACTAACTTGTTAATTATAATGAACCTATAATCAAAAGTATCAAGATAAGTGCTACAAAGAAGTAATCTTATCAAGATAAGCGCTACAAAGAAATAATCTTTGATAAGTGTTAAAAGTTCCTTAAAGAATCAAGAGTAAAAACAAATTCTCACATATAAGTTTTGTTTCTAAATAATCAATCCATCTCTCTAAATACAAGTGAAATAACCTTATTTATATTAGGTACAATGTACTAATAAGGCTGGAAAAATAACAAAAAAGTCCAAATAAAATAAAATAAAAATCTTAAATCAACTAAGAAAATATTGCATATCTTGAACACTAAATTCTAGGCTTCAAAGGCTTTCCTAATATTTGATCATTACAAAAGTCTAATTAACCCCGTGTAAAACAAGATTTTTATAATTTTTTGGTAAAATTTTAGCCCAAACAAACGATCAAATAAAAAATTATGCCTATTAACACAAAATTAGACATTATGAAAATAAGTTCAACCCATGTGTAAGTAGAAAAACAAATTGAATTTGCAAGTTTTGTAGGAAATAATGCCCAAATATCTTGAATTATCTCATTAAATTCCTCTTTCATCTTTTTAGTTATTGACAATGTAATAGGCCTAATTGACACATGTAATGAATCCAACGATATTGCTTGATAATTCTCATTAAAAGCAATCAAATATATCTAAAATTAAGAATCTTTTACTTGAATCCTAAAATCATTTAAAAAATCAAAAGATAGTTAAGCAATTTAGGTCTAGTCTGTTATTGATGAATTATTAAAAGAATCGTGATAGTCTTACTATTGTTTGTGTTGTAAAAGAGCTCTTGCAAAACTATAAGAGAAAACTTACCTTGCCACTATTTCTTGTGTTGCTCTTTTTTTTTTTTTTCCAAACCCATCAACAAAATAGAGATTCTCAAATTCCACCCTAGTTTCTAAATTGAAACACAAATCACAAACCTAAAACCATGGAGCCCTAATCCTAATTCCACCCAAATTCTCAAATTGAAACACAAATACAAATCTTAAACCATGAAATCCTCTTAATCAAATTTTTTTCTCACTTAATATGTTGTTGCCAAATTAGACAACCCTTTAGAATGACACTTTTTTTTTTCCCAAGGAAGGATCCTTTGCATTTGCATCTACTCCTTATTTTTTGTTTTTTTTTCCTAGTTAAAAAGTAGGAAGAAGTTTTAAAAATTTTCCTCAAATAAGCCACACAACCTAAGATAAGAATGAGAAAGAAAAAAAGAATACACCACCATATGAATCCACTATAGTTATGTCTCTAATTCCATAGTAAATATTCAAACCCTTCTAACTTTTAGTTAACTTTTTTAAAGATAAAAGTTATCATTCCCTCGAGTAGAGTTGAAAATGACATGAGAAGACTTACAATTCTCAACACATTAGCATCATTGACATATTAAAAAATAATTTGATTATCCTTTATCATTATTGTTGTTATAACCCCTTTTAGGTTATTTCTTAAATTCATTTTTTTTTCTTTTAAAAAAACCAAAAAAATAAAATAGAGATTGATATTTTGGAAAAAGTAGGCTAATGAGGATTTCAAATAAATAGAAAAATCAAGTTACAATTTTGAATGGAATCAGGAGTCTAATTGTACCTCATTTTACCTAAAATGAGAAAGACAATATAGATTCAAGGTCAAATTAAATTATTATTGGATGAATCTATATAAAAATTAAATCTATAGATATAATTAGATTCTTAAGAGGTCAATTTGATTTTATCATGGGTCAAATTAAAGTTAATTATGTTTAAAAATTAATTTGGGTTCAATTGAAGGATTTAATTAGGTGCAAGAACTTACTTATTTTTTAAATGGATCAAATTAATTTTATTAAAGGCTTCATTGGTGAAAAAATAAGTTTAGGATCCCAATTTAGGCTTAATTGAGAAGATTGGAATTTTAGGAGATCAAATTTAATTTTTATCAAGTCAATTGATTGAAATCAAGGGCAAAATTGAAAGAAAATCAAAGTTTTGAGGTTAATTAAGGACTAAATTGAAGAAATTCATAGCCAAAGATCATTTTGAAAAAGACACCAATTTCTAGGGACCCAATTGATTGAAATCAGAGGTGAAATTGAAGAGAATTGAAAGTTTAATGGTTAATTAAAAGGCAAATTTCATAAATCCAAAACCAAGAACCAAAAAAAAAAAAACATTGAAATCCAGGGCTGAAATTAAAGTTCATTATGGGTAAAATTGAATAAAATTAAAAGTTTAAAGCCAATTAGAGGTGTAATTGAGAAACATTAGAAATCGAAGGATTAAAATGCACTTTGCCAAAACAACTCTTTTTTGAGATTGACTGTTTATCTTCTTCTCTAGAGAAACTGCTCAAGTAACTTTCTTCCCAAGGCATCTTATGCTTCATCTCTCCATTAAATTGAACAAAACTTACACGAAAATGATCATCTGACACTAGCTAACGGTTCGGATCCTAGCAGATCAAATTAAGGACCAAGATTTGACACCAATAAAGATGAAACTTCCCCCCTTCCACCCCTTTATAGATTGGGTTGGATTTCACGGCCTGAAAATGAAGAAATTAGGTCTAAAGTCAATAAAAAATGGGTCATCTCCCTTATTTTTGCTGCCACTATTAACTCTCTCTCCTCTCTCTCTCTATCGTGGCCTTTAACAATCAGCACCCTCACCACCAGCTTAACCACCACAAGTAGCTGCTCGACCACTTCACATAGTGAGTGCGCCATTGAGTTCTCCTTCTCTTTCAAATTCTCCCTCTTCCTCCTCCAGCATCCCACCGCTAGCGTGACCACCATTCTCTTCACCAACAGCTTCCCATACCAAGTAAACCTTCTCCCTTTTTCTTCTTTTTCATTCCCCCTTGTCTTCGTGCTGTAAGCAAAACAATAATTTATTTTGTATACAACCCATCCCAGACAAAAAAAAAAAAATTAGAACTGTTGGGCGCACTACCAGAAATTTACTAAATAGCAACGGATTTACTGACGGAATATTTCTGTCGGTAATCGAAATTACCAACGACCAATATTCCATCCATAATTCAGTTGGTAACTACCGACATAAAATTTTTGTCAGTAGTTACCGACTGAATTACAGACAAAAATGTTTTTGTCGTAAAAAAACGGGTCGCTGACGTTAAGGTTTTGGCGGGTTATTTTTTCAGACGAAATCACCGACGGATTCAACCCGTATAACGATCGCCGTTTATATTGCCGACGGATTTGAAATGACAGATCTATACGATGACGTGCCGATTGTTCCGTCAGAATCATCGATAGTTTCACCAATGGATTGTCTGTCGGTGAAACCGTCAAGAAAAGTTAATATATGTACACGCTACCAACCCTCTCCTACTCTATTTCTCCTTCTTCTTCCTAATCCCAACTCTCCTCATCTACAAACAACTAGCCCCCCATCCCCCCCAAACAAAAATCTCCCTCATATCAGCACAACAAGTTATATTTCTTGAAGTTTTATGGCCATAGCATCCGTGTTCTGATTTACCGACGGATTTTATCAATTTTTGTAAGTAATTCTTTCTTTTTAAATCTTAACATTTAATTAAATGTCAATTTTTTTTTTTAGTATATGTATTTTGTTAGTAAATGTACATGTTTTATTGTTATTTCTCAAACAAATTTGTAGTATATGAATGTATAATTCTATACCTGTTATGGTTTGTTTTAGATTTTGTAAGATTGTATTTGTTTCCAAGGCTGGAACGATGTTGCGGTTTGGAGGGATTTCAAACCGATATACATCTCAGAAGATATATGGCCGCACTATATTGAGCACGTGACGTCTGAGCGGGTCACCCGACGCTCACAGTCCGGTGCTAGCAACCAGAATCGGCCAATTCATGGCGGGGTGACAACACACACTGGCGGTTCCGTTTCGTTTGCTGTATATGCGAAACGGATGGTAAGATTAATTTAAATGAAATATATCATTAAATTCAGTTATTGTTAATATATCTTTTTTCATTATAGGCTGCGTCTCTTGAACGTGAGCCGAGCCTGATGGAGCTGTTTGTGGAGACGCACGTGCGAAGTCAAGACCGCCAGAAGGGGGTGCAACAGTTCGTTGATAACCGTGCTCAACATTTCATGGTATGTTTGTTCAACCATTTTATTATGTAAGTTATTATGTTTATTGAATTGAATATGATGATTACTTTTTTATTTTTTATTTTCAAAAGACCTATAATAATCGGTTGAGGGAGAGATACGGGGACGATATTTTGACCCATCCAGAATTCGATCTGGATTTGTGGATGGAGGTTGGCTCGTCAAATGGACCCGATAAATCAGGTTTACGGGCTCTCCAACACTACGACCGACAACTTGCGGTCAACCCGTAGTGTTTCAACCGTTGAGAGCTCCCAATCTAAGGAGTTCGAGGCCTTGCAGCAACACACGGCTCAGCTCACCGAGAAATACGACCACCTATCAGCAGAGTACGCACAACTCAAAGCGTCTCATGCACAACAAAGAGCGGAGTCTTAGCAAATCAAAGCGTCTCAAACACAACAAAAAGCGGAGTATGAACAACAAAAAGCAGCTTATGAATAGCTTTGCGAAATGGTTATGAACATGGCAAATAGTGGAACATGTGCGCCTAATCCTTTTTGGCTGTATAACCACCAGCCTTCTCCAGGATCTCCTCCTCCTCCTCCAGCTCCACCTTTATATTAATTTGTAATAAACATTATTTACCTTTAAAACTTCATTTAATATTTTTTTTGAAACATATTCAATTTGTAATGAATATTATTTAACTTTATTTTTTTTGTTTAATATAAATTTTATTTGCATAATTGGTTTGTATTACAATTAATTTATATAGTTTTATATTATATATCCTAAATAATTTTTTTAAAAACAAATTTAGAAAAAAACAATCACCAAGGATTTTACCGAAGGATTCATTCGGTCAGTATTTTAAACACTCACCGACCGACTTACCAACAGAATTATTCCGTCGGCATTTAATAGTAGCTGCCACACTTACCGACGAATTTACAGACATATATATTCGGTCGGTATTTCATACACTCACTGATAATTTTACTGACGGGTAGTGTCCGTCGGTAAATCACGATATCACCGACAAAATACAAATCCGTTGGTATATTTCAAGCGGGAATCTTTTTTTTGCGCGTAAATTCTGTCTGTAAAACCATCAGCAAATAGTTTTTTTTGTTTTGCCGACCGATATAGCGACGGAATGTTGAATCACCGATAAAAAAAAACCCGACGGACATAATCCGTAGGTGATAACGTCGGTAAAAAAATCACCGACGAACTTCTAATCACACACTGACAGAATTTATCCATCAATAAAACTGTGAAATCTTGTAATGGGGCGGACATCAATCTAACCTTTTTGGGCCAAACCTAATTAGGCGGGGCTCGACCCATGTAGATGGGACAACCCAACTCAATATATTTAATAATAATATAATTATAATAATAATATGTTGTTTTTTATTCTTTTAATTTTCTAATAGTGATAACGTATATTGAATTTCCTTACGTGATACTTGTTTCCTTACATTATTTTATGAATGTTCTGCAGGATATTATATTTGATTAATTCCCTCGTATACTATATCCGTTTTCCTTGGATCATATATCTAGTTTGAATATTTGTTTCCCTTCATGTACTTAATTATTTAGGCCATAGGAATTTAGATATCCAGACGATTTTCATAAATGGGATGATGTCACGATCCGGTGTTGGCTGCATGATTTTTAGGGTGCCTCGTCTGATTGTAGAGCCATGTACTTTCTTTCCTAATTGAGTGATGCTAAACCTATTGAAGTGTTTTACTAAGTAGCCATGGGTATGTTTGCTCTATATGAGATATGCTCTCACCTTGTCGTAGATAGCTAGGAAGAATTAGGGTTGTATTTGCGTTTCAGTATAGGGAATGAGGATCCAACTGCTGAGCTCTCTGTTTCTCTTCTCCTTCAGTTCTTTTATTTACAGGTGTTTCTCTCTCTATGTTTCTTCTCTTCACTACTGTCATGACTCCTGATTCACAATGGAGTTATGCTGGTAGATATATTCCAGTCTTTGTTCTAAATTTCCTTCTCGCTCATTCTTAAATTTTACTTTTTCGATATACTGTCTTCTTTAGTCTTTGACGATCCTCATAGGACATTGAATTGACGAATACACGATCATGTTTCTTTTTTTCAATCCCATAATTGTTCCAACATTTGTTTTGAAGGCTTTCTTGGCTAAATATATTCGTTTGTGAACTTAAAAATTTGTACATAACCCGTTTTAGGGTATCAACTCAACCTGAGCACGCTAGCTTCCCACCTCGAGGTTGGAACTCTTACGATTCCTTTGACTGGATTCTATCTGAAGTAGACTTCTTGCAAAGTGCCGAAAAGATCTCTCAGCGTCTACAGCCTTATGGATATGAGGTATAAAATGGCTGATGACTACAATCAACTTTTAGAACTTTTTTAATTACTGGAGCAATTTGAGAACGGGAAAGTTTATTGAAATAGAAGATGTCTTTTATCTGTGAAATTCATGTAGTATGCAGTGGTAGATTACCTGTGGTATAGGAAGAACGTTCCAGGTGCTCACCCAGATTCTCTTGGATTTGATGTAATTGATGAATGGGGGAGGTTGATCCCTGATCCAGATAGGTGGCCCTCATCTGAAGATGGGAAAGGGTTCACTGAAGTAGCCCAGAAAGTACAGAGCGTGGGTTTGAAGTTTGGGATTCATGTTATGAGAGGATTAAGTAGACAGGCATATGATGCGAACACCCCCATCTTGGATACTACCACGGTATTAGTCCTTACTATCAATGAGGATTCATTCTTCTCGCTTCTTTTTTTTTTTTTTTTCAGCAGAAGTATTTCTTCTCTTTTCCCTTCCATGCTCAGATTTTGCAGTCCTACAAACACTATCATCATAAAAATAGACTAGTCAGGTGAAAGTTCCAATATGAGCTCAAGTCTCTAATCGATTTGCTCTAAGAAGTTAGTGCTAAATTTCTTTTTTGTTTTAGGGACGTGCTTATGAAGAGTCTGGACGACTGTGGCGAGCAAAAGACATAGGGATCACGGAGAGGGCTTGTGGATGGATGCCACATGGTTTCATGAGTGTAAATACTAAGTTGGGAGCAGGAAGAGCCTTCTTGAGGTCACTTTATGAACAGTATGCTGAGTGGGGTGTTGATTTTGGTAATTAATAATTAACTGAAACCTGCATTTTTCCATCTTACCCAACACATTAAGAAGTCTATGAGTCGACTAGGGTATATCTCAAGTCTCAACATTTTCTAGAGAATGAATTCTTCTTTTTCCTGATTCAAAACGGTAAAATAACTTGTCAAGGCGGCATTGCATCTTTCGAGAATTTACATTATTGGAAGTATGGATGAAGTATTGTTTCTATAATGATGTGGAAAATGTATGTTGAAGGTCCTGGAAGGACTGGATAGTAATATTGCAAGTGAGTCTAAAAGAGTTTTGACCTCTTCAAGCATTTTGGGCTCGGGCAAGCTTCTTATGGATAGTAATTTTGACACGTATTTATTACAAAACTGTGAATTCTGCACATGTCAACCTCCCCTCCTGTTATTTATTTATACCTCTACATTTTCTTAGTGGCTTCATGTCAGTCGTTCTTTGTTTTAATAACTTTCATGTTCGTTTCTTCTCTTTTATTTGCAGTGAAACATGATTGTGTATTTGGTAATGACTTGGATGTAGATGAAATCACGTTTGTGTCAGAGGTATACAGCACTTTCTGGTGCATAAATTTTATGTCTTCAATCTTTTCTGAATAGAGATGATGATACATGAAATGCACTTGTTCAGGTTCTGCAAAAGCTCAATCGTCCCATTCTGTATTCTGTGTCTCCGGGAGTTATCCCGACACCAGTCATGGCGAAAGATATAAGTGGATTAGTCAACATGTACAGGGTAACAGGTGATGATTGGGATAAATGGGGAGATGTTGCAGCTCATTTCGATGTTTCAAGGTGGAATAAAGTTTTCATGTAAAATGAGAGCTTAAAGTTCGAATTATATATAGATTGTCACTCCTAATTGGTTCTTTTCTTCTATTCTCTCATTTTTTATGCGATTTCTTGTTCATCTACTTCAGGGACTTTGCTGCTGCTAATAAGATTGGTGCAAAGGGCTTGCTGGGGAAGTCATGGCCCGACTTGGATATGCTGCCCGTAGGATGGCTTACAGATCCTGGTGATAAAAATTATGTTTGTTCTCTTTAATTCTAGCACATTTTAAGTGATTTTATTTTGTAAGGGGTTGGTGAGACTGAGTATAGGAAACCTGATTGCAACATGGATTACTGACATGTAAATTGAACGAAGCAGTGGAATGCTTGCTGTTACATTGGGGTAGCAAAACAGCATAGCTTGTCCATGCACTCGAGTGTTTATCATGGTAATTAACTGGAACGCCACACATCCTAGCGACAAGATCATTGAAAAGTAATAAATCTGGACCTGTTTTTTATTCGGGTCCAGGGGTTTGCCACATAAGTTGCTGGGGTATTCATGAGTAACTTGATAGTGTTTAAAGAGTTCAACTGGAAAAGACAAAAACTTGAATAATCACATTGCTTTTCTGTATCCTAGGTTCTGGTAGAGGACCATACAGAATGAGTAACCTTAATCTAGATGAGCAGAAAACCCAGGTATGTGCATGCAACTCTATATATGCGTCTGTCCTTCGTTAAAAAATTAAGATTCTTTATTGATGACTCGATACAAGTATTTTCCTTCGCAGATGACTTTGTGGGCAATGGCCAGGTCCCCGATCATGTATGGAGGAGATGTTAGAAGGCTTGATGAGACCACATCTAGTTTGATCACCAATCCCTTCATTCTGGAGATAAATTCTTTTAGCACGAACAATATGGAGGCAGGTGAAACAATGTCTTTAAGAGGTCTTCGGAATATTAACTGAGGTTTTTTCTGATGTATCATCGCATTGCACATGCAGTTTCCATTTGTTACTGGCACAAAGGTTTCTGCACATAAGACCACGAATCACAGCCGAAGATCAAGAAGAAGTTTGAAGGAAGTTGGCACATCACATACACAGTTTCTGGGTTTCACTAGCTGTAGCCATCCCAAAGTTAACGGTTGGTCAATTAAAGCACTTGACCAAGATCTTGACCAGATATGCTGGAAAGAGAGCATGAGAAGCCATGAACCTTTATGCTTATACAAGCGAAAACCTCTTTTGACTTCGTATGCACTTTCACCGTCCTTTTCAAGTTGTTCCAAACAAGTTTTTATTATTATTTTCACTATCTGATTCTGTGAATGGCAATGTAGTGATGGACGGTTAATTAACAATCAAGGAGGGTTCTATTTATTAGCTAGTGATGAAATGGAGTTTTGTTTGGATGCATCTCCAAGAAAGAAGCGTACTTCAAAAGAATTTAACAGTGGTTCCTTCTCCCCTTGCGGATCAGATGCCAAACAGGTATCTCTTCATTCACAATTCCCTAGCATCTAACAAAGAGGCACAGAGATTAGTAACCTGTAAGATTTTGGTGGAATGCGAAGGAGATAAATCTACATCAAACAATTTAACAAATACATATAATTAATTGGTTTGCCAGAATGCTTGTGTTTTTCTGCTCACAGCCAGTCTGCAGGGTGACATTTTTTTCTCGTGAATTTTACATATATGAGTGGTATTTGAAAGCAAACTCTTAATTTCAACAGATGTGGGAGTTAAGCAATAATGGATCCCTTATCAGCAGCTATTCTGGTCTCTGTGTATCTGTGAAATCAATTGACGGTATTATGCTAGAAGTTCAAGCTGATTTTCTATACATACGATGAGGGCTATTTGATGATCCTTCCTTGATATATGCAGCTAATGTTGGTAACAGCGGAGGAGTTCGCTCTTGGATTGCTACTGGTAGAAAAGGTTTAATGCCCACCTAAAGTCTCTATAAATTTGGTTTCCATTCTGTTACCATTCCTTTGCTGTTTTTTTTTTTTCATTTTAAAAGAACCCAAAGAAGTTTGTGGTTTGATGAGAAACTTCACCCCTGAGATGGTTTTTCTTTTTTCGATGATTATGTTCCGATTTTTATTGAAGTTTTGACATAGGTGAGACTCGAAGAAGAGATCTCTACCACTGAGCCATATGCTCATCATCGGTTATCGTAAGATAATTATAATTGTCCTCCTTAGTGAAGGGTTGCTATTTTAAATCTGACTGGTTTTTTTTTTTTTTCCTTGTAACTGAGGTGGAAAATTGTCTGTTCGCTATCTATATTCATGCTTCATTGATTACGTAAATATATATTCATTTTATCAAGTTCCCAGTTGCCTAATTTAAAGAGAATTAATGATCTTCTTCTGCTAGCTGCCAACTTATGTGTCTACTACGACACTGATCTGGTAGTATCCAACCATACCATGCTGACAGTTCATTGTCTGAAAACTTTTATGACATATCACATGTGTCTGTTGCTCTTAATAATTCAGCACTGACTTTGCCACTGTTTACTCAGGAGAGATTTATGTTGCACTTTTCAATCTGAACTCAGAGAAGACAGTAACATCAGCAACGATATCAGACCTCACTAAGGCACTTCCTGGGAGAAACTTGAAGGCGACATCATGTCACGGCAGAGAAGTTTGGAGTGGAAAAGATTTTGGAGAAATAAAAGATTCAATATCAATGGAGTTAGAGATGCATGGTTGTGCATTGTTTGCCCTCAACTGTCCCTAGTATAAACTGACACACAGCGGAGTTTCTGTCCCCGTTTCCTTCTCATCTTCGCTCTCTGATGTTGTGTGAGTGGAAAGAAGAGGTGTATCTATTGTATCAAAGGCAGTGAATTCATGGACGTTTTAAGTTGGTGCTGCCAAAACGAGCCCGTGCATCGCCGGAATCCTTGCTAGAAATTCAGATGGTCATCTCCGTTGTTGTTAATATAGAAAAACGATGTTAAAAATAATATTTGCCAGGTTTAGAAAATTGTTGATGAGAGTTATAGAACTGTAAATCACGAATATGAGGGGTGGGATTGGATCAAACCTTAATAAAAAGACAGGTGATTCATTTATAGCATGTGGTTTTTTTTATGTTTTTTGAAATGATTTGGATGTACTAACATAAATAAATCGTAAGTAAACTTATTTTGATGTATTTTTAATTAAAAATATTAAAAAACATGTTTTTTTTTTAATATGTGTTTAGATAAAAAAAATTAATTTTTGTATGTAAAATAAATAAAAAACAAGTTATCTTATTTATTAAAAACTAAAATTCGACACGTGTGAAATCCAATATAAAAAATTAAAGCTTTTTAATTAACTAAGCAGTTTTTTTTATATATATCCGTGATAAGAAAGAAATATAAGGTACTACGATATCGGACGGTCACTATCCAACTATTGTGCAGTCGTCAATTTCAACCGACAAAAAGATTCAAATCACTACAATTTCTTCAATCACAGGGAAACAAGGTTGTTCAAGGCACTGTAATTTCTTCAATTATAATAATTTAATAATAGAGAGCTATCTCTTTTGGACAGCACAAGACTACTGGCAACTGTTTGGTTATTATTCTGAGAAATTACTAGCACGCGCTGCGCTATTAGCCAATGCTCCTTTTCCACCCGAAAAAAGGTGGAGGATCCCAAGAGCATCCTGGCCGTCCAATTCCATAATTTCTAAAATCACTGACTCCTCCATCGCTAGTGGGCCACACAATCGTCCCTTATCCCCGCTCCACACACCAAGAATCACCCCTGCCTTGCTTCCTCTGATCACATCAGACCACTCCGATCCTCATCACCCGCTGGTCACCTTAGCAGTCCCTCTGTCTCTGGACTTCTTTTTTAATTTACTTTTTTTTAGATTTTGTTTAAAAGAGATTAATAATAATAATAATAACAAAGAAACAAACTCAACAACTGGAACCCTCCTCCTCCTCCGCCGTCCTCCTCCGTCCTCATCAACGCATGTTCTCAGAGCTCCGGCTCCCTTAACGGAGCCCAGCTCATTACTCACCCGAATCTCTCTCCCTAAGTTCACCAATTTTTCATATTCTAAAGATCCGTTCATTTCTCCCTTCCGGATCTTTTTTTTTTCCTTTCTTAAAACAATGTCAAAAAAGTGGGGAAAAATCGGTGCATGGGCAGCCGATTCCGAGCAAGCCGAAGAAGAGGAGCGCGCAGCCGCTGCAGCAGCCGTTTCTCAAAGCTTCCCCAGCCTAAAAGAAGCTGCTGTTACCGCTAAGCCTAAAAAGAAGAAAATGTCTCTCAACGAATTTTATTCCACATCCATCGGCAGCGTTGTTGAATCCAAAGGCTTGACTCCTGACGAGATGTTCCGCCTCCCTACAGGTCCAAAAGAGCGTTCCGCTGAAGAAATGCAGCATGGACACCTCGGTGGTGGATTTTCCAATTACGGTCGAACCGGGCCGCCTTCTGGACGTATGCGTGATCGTGACAACACCGACGGGTCTTGGGGTGGTGGTGGTAGAAGGCAATTTGGTGGTGGTTTTGATGATGAACGAAGAGGCCAGCCTCCTAGGGTTTCTGATTACGATCAGCCTTCGCGTGCTGATGAGGTTGATAATTGGGCAATGGCGAAGAAACCGCTACCTTCTTTTGATTCTGGACGACAAAGTCGTTACAGTTCACTCGGAGGTGGAGGTGGTGACGGAGGTGGTTCTAGGGCTGATGAAGTTGATAATTGGGCAGTTGGTAAAAAACCGTTACCTACTCGTTCTACTTTTGGTTCGGGTTTTCGTGATTCTGGACCGGAGCCTGATCGCTCGAGCAGGGGAGGATATCGTGAGCCAGAGAGGGAGAGGCCTAGATTGGTTCTGGATCCACCAAGAGTTGAAGTTGTAGTTAAGGAGCCTGTAAAAACAAACAGGTCTAATCCATTTGGGTCAGCGAGGCCGAGAGAAGATGTGTTGGCAGAGAAAGGATTGGATTGGAAGAAGCTGGAGATGGAAATAGAAGCTAAGAAGAACTCGAGCTTACAATCTAGCAGGCCAACTAGTGCACATTCTAGCAGATCTTCTAGTGCCCAATCGAATAGGTCTGAAGGTTCAGGGCTGCTACACCAAGGGTTTGAGAATGTGGCTGTGAAGCCGAGGCCGAAGGTGAATCCTTTTGGAGAGGCAAAGCCCAGGGAACTATTGTTGCTGGAAAGAGGCCAAGATTGGATGAAGATTGACCGTGAGTTGGAGCATCGTGGGGTGGATAGGTATGTATTGTGGCATTATCTTTGTTGTGTTCATACGTTGTGCGCATGGTTTTCTTGGAATTGCTTATGTTCATGTGTGTCTTCTTGCTTGGGCTTTTGCATATTGTCAATTCGAGAATGCTTCTCTTATCTTATCTGGCTTCAAACTGCTTCTTTTTGTTGTGGATATTTCTGTTAGGTTTCATTTGTTGTGGGATATACAATATGCTAGCCATTAGCTGATCTTACAATGATAATAGGACATTGAGAAGCATTTGGATAATTTGGAATTTCAAGTATGATCTGATGCTTTTCTAATGTTAGCTGTGACTTCTTGTGTTGCAAAACATATGAACTGACACCCTTGCTTATTGCACTAGAATTTTGATGCTTGATGATGACTAACAATTCTTTTTGTACAGTCTCTCTCCAAATCCATGAATATGTTTATAGCTTGTCTCATACAACTACACGGCAGAAGTTTTGAAATGATTTTCTGTTGAATAGGAATTGAATATTGATTTGTGATGTAAAAAAATATAGTTGGGTATTTCTGAATTTCCGAAAAGCTTAAGGGTGTTGACAAACTCAAATTTGAATAAGCTGAGCTCAAAATAGGAAAAAAGCTGGTTCTACCCTGTCTTCAGCTAAAATTTCCTTGGTCACAATCTTTGTTGTGTTTCCAGGCTCATCCTGTATTTTTTTTTTTTCTTGGTAAGTGGCTGAACTGAAGAGGATTATATTGCAACATTTGCATCTACCGTTGGCATGCTTAAGCTAGTTGAGTTATTGTTTTTATTTTTTCCATATCATGTAGTTGGTCATGAGTTGGTTTGATTTACAATTGAGCTTTGTTGGCAAGTATTCCATTCTCTGTACTTCTCGAGAATTCCTGTTAATATCCTTTTGTGCAAACAGGTTTATATATTTTACTTTTTTAGCTTTCTTATTTCAACAAGTGTATTATCATGCTTTATGATGAGATTTTTTTTTGTTACAATTGATACAAGCATAAGCTGGAGAAGTCTTGCCTCACCAATTTTCTTTCCTAGATCACCGTACTTGGATGGATGATGTTGTCAGGTTTTCATGACAAATGGTGGTATCTTTTTTTAGTTTATCAGGGCATAGGTCTGAGGGCAACAGTTTGAGTTTTACAGAAAAAAGAGATGGGTTCTGTGTTTAGATTTTATACTTTTAGCTATATACACGATAACCTACCAGCTATTTGGTGGGTTCTTTTTGTGTCTGCTTTTACTTGACACCAATACCTTGTTTAAAAAAAGAAAAGAAAGAAGAAGAAATGTAAAAAGAAGAAGAAGAGGGTTTTTCATCTAGGGCATTCTTTCTATCTTATTTATCCCTTATTCATCTTCTCCTTTCCTGCCTTCAATCACTGGTTGAATGCCATAATGGTATCTTTGTCATAATCATGCATATGGAAATACACCTCAAAATTCCCAATTTGGATGTCCATGTCATATGTAGCTAGGCTTTTGTATTACTGGTGATCTCAGGACATTCGATTGTTTGATTGAATTCAACTAGTGATATGCCATTATAGAATGTTTGCAAATGAAGGGGAAAAAAGAGATGGGCATTGTGCAATCATTCTCCTTTGTGTCTATAATGTTTATAAACTTCAATGTTCTATGAAGGGGGGCAAAATGCTTGCTAAGTCTTGTTGATTAGAGAATAATCTTATCTATTTGATTTTGAATGCTTATGATCTTCATGAAAAAAAAAAAAAAAGATTTTGCAGTCAGTGAGAAACAGAGAAAGACTAAGAGAGGTGTGTGAGAGAAACCTTTGTAGTTAATGGATACATATGCCCTTATAAAATATTAAATTTTAGGTTAATTTTGTCCAAAGAAAAGTGGGCACAAGGGTCAGGTTAGCAAAATCCACAGGCACACACAAATGTTATACATAGAGAGGGTTTCTGTTTTTGTTTTTTTTGGTCTTTTTCCCAACTTCATTTTGTTCAAGTCTACAACTTGAATCCAATCATTGTTTCATGGTGAAGCATGCATAAATCCACATTGCACGGAACCAAAACATATTTAGATGATTTTCTGTCGGCTCATGTCATGTAATTTTTTTGTTTCAACATATCTGTCTCTACTGTCTCCTTTTCAAATCAGCTCATTTGTTGATATGCTTCCTTCATTGCCTGGGGTTAGCTGATGCTTCTCTCTCTTGTCCATTTTATGGACACCACAGATCTTATAACTTCTGTTAGGAGGGATGCTGATACTTCTTGCTCCCACTTTCATTTTATGGACACAATTCCAAAAGTTAATTTGCTGAGTTTAAGGTTGGTATATTTACAAAGAATATTTTTCCAATTGCAAAAAATAAATATGCTTCAGCCCCACAAAGACTGTCCTCGTATCCTTTTAGTCCTGTTCCAAAATATGTCCATTATAAAAGAGCTGAAGTATTCATTCTCTTGTGTTCATATTTTTCCCCTTTATCAAAAACTAAATCCAGCACCTCAACAACATTTAATTTGAAAGGACAATGTTGGAACGTCTATAAAAAAGATATGTGAGGTGGGACAACATTTAATAGTTGTTCTTAATATACTTCCTTTGTCATTAAGGAACTCTCTGTGGGACACAGTGAATAGATTTTTGTAATTATTATGTGGAATTACTTACTGTTTTAAGCATGTTTTGTTTAAAATACCCACTGAAGTAGAATACATTGCAGTTAAAAATGCACACTAGTCCAGTGGTATTCTTATTAAGCGTACACCCATTAATGTTTCGCAGTAATATTGAAAACGTACTTTGGTGTTACTGATTTGCTGGTAAAGTTTTTGGTGGTTGCATTGGCTAACTTTTGAGGCTGCCTGTATTCACCATGCTAATTGCTGAATTTGGTTTGTTGTTTCTGGTTGGATGAACATAACAGAATGCAAATTTTTTTTTTTGTGGCTGTTTTCTTGGTTATCTGTATGGGCATGACAATTTAACATGTGCACTTGTCTTAATTTTATATAGATGATGCTACTGCTACATGTGGCACTTCTTTTCCATGTTGTTATTGCTGTTTGATGCAAGAATGTATGTGCATTATTTGGATGAGGTGGACTTAACAACATTGAAACTGTTGTCAGTTAACTAAACTGGTTAATCTTCAATCCAGGGGTTGGCTTTTTTCCCCCTTTTCCCCCTTGTTTTCGTTCACCTCTCATCCCCTCTGCATTTTAATTAACTTAATGGTCATAACTGCACATAACTGCTGTTGAGTGATGTTATGTTGCATATTTTTTTAAATCCCAAATTTGCTTGTTCATGTGATCTATGATTAATTTTTCCTGAAAGCTCCATGTACATCTGCAGCATCAAGGCATTCATGTGTCTTATCTTGTTTATATTTTTGTAATGGCTTGCGGGATATCATATGGCCCCATATTCATTTTGCTGAATGTATTTTATGCCATGATTTAGTACCCCTGCTTGATCTTCACTCTGTATTTCTTTCAGTTTTCATGGCGTAAACAGCACCTTTCTACTGTCGCTCCCTCCATTTTTTCACTTCTACCTGTTTGCACCTTCCTTTAATTGCTGAAACTTTTACTGGAGTTTTGTGACTGCATACTTTATTTTAAAGTCTCTACTGTGACCTATGATTCTCTGGTTGTATGTGAATGCTTTAGAATAATGTATTTTTCTCTGTCTGCTCATTTTCAGCACTGTGTCAGCATTGTGTGGTTCTCATGGTGACTGATGAACTTGTATTCTTGATACTAACTGTAAAAATTATTTTAGGCCTGAAACTGAAGAGGAAAAGTTATTGAAAGAACAAATAGAGCATTTGAAGACAGAGCTTGAGAAAGAATTGACGACAAAAGTGAATCAGGAACCTCAACAAGTCTCTGTTGATGACCTACCCGGTTTAAGGGAGATGATAAATGAGAAAGAAAGGGAATTAGAAATATTGGTCCATGATTTGGATGACAAACTTCGATTTGGACCAAAAGCCATTGAAAGGCCAGGTTCTGGGGCAGGCAGGTCTCCTGGGTTTTCAGAGAGACCTCCTTCACGACCTGGGTCATATGACGAATCGAGAAGTATGGAGTTCATGGATAGGCCTCGATCTCGTGGCAAGCCAGATATTTGGACAAGGCCTGCTGATGAGCGAAGATCATTCCAAGGTGGCAGGGAAAG
>NW_011499952.1:686304-795194 GCF_000495115.2 Populus euphratica
GGAAAGAGGATTTCTGGGTAGCAGAGATTTTGACAGGTAAAGACATAGTAATAACTTCTTTCATGTATCTCTGATCTTCCCTTTAGCATTAGCTGTGAAGTAGCCCCTTTTGCCAGCTCTTTCATAGTGGTATTTTCTAGATCTTATGTTCAGTATTGTCAGCCATGGTTTAATCTATTAATATAGGCAAAAGGTTCAGTGATTAATTTTGAGTTGCCAATTCATTTGGGAAGTTAATTTGTCGTAAGGCCAGCAAAAAAATGGTTTATTAACGAGCTCCAGATATTAACAAGCTTTTTGTTGGAGCAGCTCATGAAACTATGAAAGCTGCCTGTATACTTAAATTGGGAATTCTGTGGTGGTTTTGTTCAATAAATTAGATACAATCCTTTTATCTCTGAACCTTTTTGTTTTAATTTTTTAACCTGCCAGTCAATTGAGCATGCTACTTCAAAAGGCCTGGACATCTAGCAAGAGTAATGGCAAGGGGTTCTTAAATATTTTGCAAAATATTTCTTGCTTAGTGATGTGGCATTTCATTGTATGGAAAGTTTTCCAAATCATATGAAGTGATTTTTTTTTATTATTATAGAATGTATTAGCTAATAAATCACTAATCACAAGCTGCCACATCATTTAGTAACGAAGTCTTAGTAAAGAATTAAGTAGCCCTAGCTTTACCCAGCTAATTAATTTGCAGTTCTTCTGTGGTTGTTCAGCTTCAGTTTCTTGTCTTGAATAAAATGAACTAGGACATTTTTTATCTTCTTCCATTTTCCCTTTGCTTGTCACAGCTTCACTGCATTTCACTACTTCCATGTTATTCTGTTTCTTCATGCCAAAGCAAATCATATACATCTCTCTGAAATAGAAAAACATTGGGCAGTTTAAGGCAAAAGAATGTTTTTGAAACCTGTATTTAGACAATAGATTCCCATGATTGCTCTTCCGTTATAACTGCAAAGGCTAAATCGATCCGTCTGGTTTGCAAGTGCCTTGCAGTCACCTAGCAGAGTGGCTATGGTGGTGAGATGTTTGTTGTATTAGGTTTGTTGTTGATCTTCCTAGGAACCGTTGATGCTTAAAGAGCAATTAGCTCTTGTTAAAACCAAACCTTTTCTGCATGGATGGGTTTTTTCCCAGGCTTGTTATGGTAAAATAAAAGTCTCTACCATGGTGTTTTTGCCATGATCGTGTTATGTGCCTGCATTGCATGTGCATTCCCCTTGTTTCTGGACAGGGGAAATGAAATCCCCAATGCTAACAAGGTTTTGTTTGGCAGGCAAAGGACGGATAGGTGGTGAGAAGCTGGCGGTGTTGATTCATTGAGTTCTCTTCATCTTTTGACAACTGAAATCAAATAATATTTTCTCTCTGCTTATCCTTTCTTATTCCTCGCTTTTCATTTTTCCTTTTTTCTTTCTTTTTTAATTTACATGTTCCCCTTGTTCTTGTGCTCTGGGAATACAGCAAGGAATATGGAGTTTCAAGCATTGGGAACCCTTGGGTTAATCTGTTGTTACATCTTGAGACTCTGTAAAGTTGAATTTCCTCCCCTTTTCAGTCCCTTGTGTGGCAAGGAGGCTGCGTCATTTGTAGGACTCAATTTATTTGAACACTATGGGACCTGTAGTTTTTCCTCCTCCTTTCCCCCCTTCTTGGACAGTACCAAGGTGCTATACAGTTAAATGGTCCTGTTGTGTCTGAGCCGAGGAAGCTGCTTTGTGCTAACTGCTATGCTCTCAATTGATTCTTCTTCTCTCTTCCTTTCTACTGCACAGAGATTTTTTTTAAAGTTTTTTCAGTGCTTGAGGGATTGCTGCATTTTCACCTGTTTTGACTCTTTTTGTGCCTATGAATGAGTCTACTACAGTAAATATTTCGCAATGCTATTTCATGCTTGTAGTTGCTCCACTGCTTGGATATAAAAAAGACGTTTGTTCCGTGTAAAAAAGAGTGACAGGGTCGCCATTTACAGAATGAAGGGAGCATTTATTCACTGTATCAGATTCAGACTCCTCTTTATGTTAAATCCATTTGTTCACGTCTCATGATAACATTCGAAGCAATGGATATAGAAGAAGGAAGCGAGGAATTAGGAATGCGACATTAGACTTTACATATTCATTTGTTTTTATGTTTTTAAAAAAATTAATTTTTTTTTGTATTTTCTAATTATTTTAATGTGTTAATATAAAAGAATATTTTAAAAAATAAATATTACTGTCAGACACCTTCAAGAACATAAAGCGCAACGACTTCTGCAGGTTTCACCAATCATCTACAACAACAAAAACAAAGTAAACACACGGAGAATGCGGGTATAGACACACAGCCACAAGAAACGACTCCACTGGGGATCGAACCCAGAATCTCTGGTTCCGTAGACCAGCGCCTTATCCATTGGGCCATGGAGTCCTGCATGCCATCGGTAATATTACTTTATATACAACGAAGCCAGCTCAACAGAACGTTCCAAGCTTATGGATGGAACGTGGCATCCTTCAAGTTTTGTTTTAAGAAAATCACCCTCCATTATTCATAAAAAATCTTTCGTTTGGTAAGTCACTAGTTTACTTCACTCTTCATGCTAGATTAATTTTTTTTAACGTAAAAAATAATATCTAAGTTATGAAAAACTTTTCATCATTATTTTTAAATTTCGTCCTCTAAGTTAAATTTGAAAATTTTGACTTTTACTTCATGCCTAGTGTAAGTTTTAAATTAAGTATGGGATGCAATATAATCAACTTGTTGGGTTTAAATACAAAAAATAAAATTTAAAAGACAAAAAAACTAATATAAAAAAACAAAGACAAAACTTATTGGTTTAAAGGCAATATAGATTATTATTAAAAAATATTTTTACTTAAAAATATATTAAAAAAACATTAAAGCTAATATTTTTATTTTTTAACATTGAGATTAAGAAGTATTGTATCAATTCTAGTTAACTCATCAAACCTATTATCCATTTAATAAACTTTAATGGGTGCAATGATATTTTTTTATTTTAATTATATAATAAAAAAATACTAATTCAAAATCAATTCAAAATTAAAGTATGAGATTGAATAAAAAATATTAAAAAATCATCATAAATTCAATGTTATAGGAAAAATAGAACAAGAAAAGATCAAATTAGGCACACGAGTATGAGTAGCTCATCAGTAGCTCATCGTGTCAAGACCTTAAAAAAGACCACATTTATGGGAAATAGATGATATAACCTGATGTTGCTCAGCTTAGAAAGCAACATTTATTGTGGTGATTGAAAAATCATGAGGTGAGGTTTTTTTAGTTGAAAATCAATTTTTCAACTTATTTTCAATCAAAAACACCTAATACTATAATAAAACCCTTTCTAAATCATTTATTAAACTCAAAATACCCCAAAATCACCTAAAAAACCAAAATCAATCGAACCTCAAAGATTAAAAAGAAACTTGATCTTTTTTCATGCATGCTTGCAGGGAAAACTCATTATGATCGAGCTCTCATTATTGAATGAAATCCGTTAACAACAAACTTAGCAATTCTTGTTGTCGGAATCGCGATAACCAACTAGAAAAAAAATAAAATAAATTTTAAATTGAAATAAAAGTTGTCATGAATTTAAAGTGAACCATGTATTTTCTTAGTGTTTCACGTTTTAGTTTTTTATCTTTTAGTTTTGTAATTCAACTGTGATTTAGAATCTAATTTTATATAATTAGATTAAAAGGATGTAATTGAAAAAAAAAACCATTATTTTTTAATTTTATATTTCTGCTGTAATTTGAAACTTAACTTTAATTATACCGTAAAAAGATGCAATTAAAAAAAGTGCAAGAGGTTCACTGTTAATGTGAAGAATGGCCACCTCCCAAGTTTTTTAATTTTTTGTTAATTTATTAACTTTCAAGTATCGAAGAGAAATTTCAAATATTAAAATCTAAAAAAATTATATATAAGTTTTATATTGTAAGCAAAATAGTTATATGATTAAAAAAGTGACTTGGAAATATATAATTTTTATTTGAATAAAAAACAATTTAGTGTTAAGCAGGGCTGACCGAAAGTGATTTATAGTCTTAAGAGTATGATCTGGTATTGCAATTATATTTTTATTTTATTTTTCAAAATACTTTTATTAGGTTGAGAAACATGAAATAAATGTATTTTTTACCCAAAGTGATTTGTAAAAACCATTTTCAATCTTATGCAATATTACGCGCACATCAAGTAAAAAACATCACTCTACAGTTTATTCTCGTGAGTGAAAAAAAAAAAGTTTTATAACTTATACATTAAAAGTTAAATTATTTTTTATTAAATTAAAATATTTTCGGTATAGCTTTTACATATCATCAGGTCTCTTTCTATTTAATTAGATCTTATATATATATCTTTTAATGATTTTGATGTATTAATGTAAAAAAAAAATTAAAAATAAATTATTTTAATAAATTAAAAAAATATTATATATCACGATACTAAATATAAACAAATACTTAACCAAAACTTATAACAATAATTTTAATATTTTGAGAACTTTCATGTATGCAAGTTGGAATGGTTTTTTTTTTTTTTTCATTAAAGCCTTCATTCACACAATCAAGAATATTGTATCTCATTGATATTTAAACGGCTGGTGAGCAATTATTTTCAAGAAATATACATAATATTTAGTAAACTAATTATAGTATTGTACGTATGGACTTCCCATTTCGTTTTTTTTTTTAAGAGATAAATAATAAATCGCAACATCATTGAAATAAAAATACTGCAAAAACAAATGAAAACCCAACATGAAATTACTTCTTTTTAAAATTAATATAAAACTATATTAATTAAACTTTATAGATGAACTTCAACACATATTACATTTAAAAAGAAAAAACCTGCACAGCGTCAAAATACAATGTAATGACTTAAAATAAAATTTAATAATTATTCATGATGAGACATAACACTTAAGAATTAGTTTAGTTTTTTTTGAAAAATAGGTTTTTTATGGTTGATAATTCTTTAGCCTTCAAGCTACAAGATTTATTTGGTAATGTAGTTTAATAGTGTAGTAAGGTGTGATTAACCATAATTTTGAAAAGTGTTTAGTTAAACAATATTTATTATATTTATTTTTGATAAATATTATTTTAAATGTTATTTCACCCAAACTTTTTTGAGTAATACAATTGTTTATAGGTATTAAGAATGGTCGAGGACAATGATACTAAAGCTTTGTGTTGTTAAAGATGTCAAAACTTGTTAGGGTGACAAGACTTAGTTTTTTTCTTAGATTGTCAAATAAGATTTAAGTAAAGATTTGCATATGATTAATGAATTATTAAGAATCTAGTTGGACAAAAGTGCTTGTGGTTATAAGTAGATTTGTCATATATTTTGATCTAAGTGTGTCTTGGTTATCTTCTATGAAATAACCTAGAAATGTAAAAAAAATGAGACTAAGGAGAAATCAATGGCTTTTTTATTATTTCCTACAAACAAAGCCAATTAATGATATTTTAAAATCCAAGATGCTTGGGAACAAGGCTTATATAGTTGGCTAATAAATTGATCATTTAGTTCTTGTAATTTGATCTACTATTCTTAGTCAAAGTAGGTGGTAACTTGGTATAAAAAACCTAGATGGGTGATTACTTGATGTGGAAAGCTAAATACCATTAAAAGATCTCATTTGGTAGATACGAGGATTTTCATATGCTTAAAGTACTTTTGTAGAGAGGGAAAATATAATGATATTTTAGAAAAAAAACTTTAAAAATATATATGTAAATATGTAAAAAATAGAGATTGACAACTTTTATCTAGGTGATTCATGGGGTATTTATAGTTCATAAATCTTGTTTTTTTGTTCAAGTAAAGGGATTGAAGAGTAATTTTTTCTTGATAACATTAATGAGAGGTAAATATCTCATATATATATACATATATATATATATATATACATATATATATATATATATTAATAAAGGATAAATATCTTCTACATAAATATTAATAGGATGTAGAAGTGGTATGTCATGCGAGATTCTTTTATGCATCTCAAATGTTAGGAAAATGAGATCCAAAATCTATTTACCGAGTAAAAATTCCTGAGTTTTGCTAGAGGTCCCAAAAATATTAGGTTCAAAGTGTTGGGCTTATACACGTGTCCTGAGCCCATTAAGGGAAAAAAATTAGCTCAAACGTGTTACTCAGAAAACTACTAATAAATTATTGTAAATAATTAAGACTATTTCAAAAGGTTTTTATCTTACATTGAAAAAATAAAACTTTTATTTAGTGTTTATATAGTGAACTTTGATATATAACGAACTTTGATATGAAATATTACCAATAGGAAAAAAATAGTGTGCTCACGCGCATAAAATTGACCCAAGCAAGACAAAACCCTTTAATGGTACCCCCATGCGCGCGAGGCAACACCTATACTTTCTGAACCTTTTATCTACTGAAACAATAATTTTTTAAACACTTTGAATTAATTTTCTAACAATCACAAAATCATAAGAACTATTTTGCTTTAAAACTCTTTTAACAACTACAATTCTTTAATTCTCTAGCAACTTTTTTTTAACTGTTGTAATAGCTCTTTAATTTTTTAATTTATTTTCTACTTAGTTTTTACATGTTAGCAGTCTATATATATACATATATATCATGCACTCTTACAGTCAAAGTGTGCTAAAAAACCATAACATTATTTTTCTGTGTTTGCAATGCATGCTAATTTTTCCTTTTGATCTTGGTCTAGCTATTTTTGTAACCCTCGTTTTAGAGGAGGAACTTGTTGCATTCTAGAGGGTAGTCTTATGTTAAGGAAATATCCTTAAAGATAGTGTTTATACATGCCTCAAGTTTTTTTTTTTCTTTATTGTATTTTTTCACAACAAACTTAAGGATATTTGAGTAAAATGGATGGAAACACTACACTACTACTGACAACACACTACTACTAACAACGTTGTTGCCCTTACAATGTTGTTATTGAGGACTCTGCTGCTATCATCTTTCTTGTCACTCACTTTGTTGTTGTTGCCACGATGTCATTAGCTAAGTCATTTCTTGATATTTCAAAGATTAATTTTTTTGTTAGAGAAAACTTCAAAAGATGGCAAGAAAAAATCTTTAGTATTCTTGACATGCGTGAAGTTGTTTGGGTTCTTACCGATCCCAAAACCAATGACAATATCGAAGCATATACATATGAGAACAAGGTTCGTAGACACTCTCTTTAAAGCACCCTTTCCAATGAGTTATGTGATGTATATTGCAGCTACAAGGAAGCGAAAGAGACATGAAGTAATATGGTGACAAAGTATACTATCGAAGATATGGGAAAACAAAAATTTGTTATTGAAAAATTATACCAATAGGAAATAATGGATGATAAAGATATCAAAATCCAAATTAATGAATATAATATACTGTCAGAGGACATGAAAGTTGAAAATATCAATATTCTTAAAGGATTCATTACTAGAATACTAATTGAAAAATTACTCAACTCATGAAGCGACTACAAGAAATAACTTAAACACAAGCATAAAAAAGTATCTTTGATTGATCTTATCACTCATATTATTATTAAAGACATAAATAAAAAGAAGTTACAAGCTATCAGGAAAATGAAGATGAAGATGATCACTAAAACAAACTTAATAGAACGAAGTTCACATAAAAAATGTATGAGCATAATAATAATAATAATAATAATAAGTCCAATGATGACACTACCATCAAACCCAAATCAAAAAATTTTAAGAAAAAAATAAATTATTTTGTATGTGAAAAACATGTCTATCATGCATCTTAATATTGAAATAGAATGATTATTATAGTCGAAGGAAAAGACATAATTGTTATAAGTCAGTATGGTGACTAAGAAAAATTGAATAGTAGAATCTGATGCTGCTAGATATATATATATATAAATAAAGTATTACCTTTTAAAAATGGAGAAAAAGTGGTTTACCTTGAAAACTCAACAACTGCAAATGTTCTTGGGAAATAATTTTTTAAATAATAATAATTTTTTAATTATATTGGGTGTTTTTAATTTTTAATGAGGTTACTGTATTTTTTTAAATATATTTCATATAAACTAAATTTATTTTTATAAATTAAAAATATTTATTTTTTATAATATTTTTAATATATATAACTTTCCATAATATTTTTTTAATAAATTTTATGTTTCTGTTAATTTCTATTAAACACATAATTTTTACCAATTTTATGTGCATTTCACTTGCTAATTTAACTTTACATAAAATATTTTTTTTATTTTTTTATTATTGTAATATTTTTTTTATCAAATTAATCATATTCCAGCTAAATTTTTCACAATCTTTAAAAACATGAGGGGGCCACCGGTCTCGTTATTATCCGTCTGACGTTCTCATTCGGCACACCTCATGCTTGCAACCCCACCTCACCTACATAAAGTAATGTACAGCAGTATCCTTCGACTCCCAAATTACCAGTTTCTTCTACAATCTAATAATTAATAGTAATGGAGCTGCGCTCAGTCTTTGACGTCTCTATCTTTACTTTGTTACTTATTTCGACGGTGCAGTGGGTGGCGTTTGCCACTTCTCCATGTCATTTCCCAGCAATCTTTAACTTCGGAGACTCAAACTCAGACACCGGTGGATTGTCTGCAGTCTTTGGCCAAGCTCCTCCTCCGCATGGAGAGTCCTATTTCCACCACCCCGCTGGACGTTACTGTGATGGCCGCCTCATCATCGACTTCATCGGTACTTCCTACTTCTCTTTATTCTTACTCGTGATCCCAAGAAAAGAAAAGAACTTGCAATATTTATAACCTATTGTGTGAACTCCATAGATATTTAGGAGTAGAATAGATCTTGAATCATTTATTATCAATCTTGCATACATACATATAAACTGGTTGCAAATGTATATGGAGGTTAACTACTGCAATTTACTTCATTGATGATTTGGGGCCTGCTGTCTATGGAGGTTAACTGCTGCTTAATTAATGAGTTGGAGTCAACTTATTCTAATTTACTATGACAGCATGCATTCTTTAGCAGATTTTATTCATGTTTAGGGTAATTAAATTATACATACATAAGAAAATACATAGAATTTATTTTATAAAATATTATTATATATATAGTATAAATTTATTAACACTGAATGATTAACGATAATAAGTAAGATTAGAAATATTTAGGTTTCTTTAATCCAAATTCGACTAGAAACCAGGTATATAATTAATAGATTGTATTAGATACAATGAAATGAAAACGTAGATTGTTTTTTTTATAAAAAATCTCAAAATATAAGAATAAAAAACTAATTTTCCTTTTTAAACATCAATATATTTACGATTGGGCAGAATTTTAATGTAGAGAGTAAGGTGAGATGACAGTAAAGGTTGTATTTTGAGGAATTTTTTATTTAAAAAATATATTTTTTAAAAATAAAATATTTAAAAAACACAGCACAGTTAGAAAAAAAAAACAAAACAAAAACTGCCAAAATTTAAAAAACACAGTTAGAAAAAAAAAAAAAAACAAAACAAAAACTGCCAAAAAAAGAATCAGATATCGTACTGCGTGTAGAAATGAACATGTGAACTAAAAACTTATCAGTACTCTAATTGTTTAATTGAAAGTAATTGTCATCCATTAAATAATAACCTAGAAAGACGAGTCCCGTGGGAAAAAGTAAAGAACGAAAGAACACAGGAACGAATAAGCAAAGCTTGAAGAAAAAGAGACGAAAAGGGGGACAAAGATATATATACCGCAGAAAATAACCTGACGTTTCCTGGATCACGTGAAGAATGGTCTGGCAGACATCATTATTGTTTTTTGTTTTGTCTTTGGAAGGGGGGCTGCTGCAGTATCTGAACGAAACCCACCGACGGTCCGAAAGGGTTAAAAAATTAAACTAGTTTGAGAAAGCGACACCAAGATAGGTAGCTCCATCATACAACCAGCTATGGGTCAGGCACCCCATGCACAATCGCACATTCAGACGTGGTGTCGATAACTGTTGTTTACAACTGTTATTAGAATATCGGTTATTAACTATACGAGGAATTCAAATTTGAAAAATTTTTGGAAAATTTGGCCAAGAAGAACTCGTATTAAAAGAACCTACTTAGAAAAACCTTTAAGAAGATGAGGAGAACCTATGTAAGAGCTCATAAAATATTTCTAAAAGATTGAGAGAAAACATGAAGGAGATTATATTTAAAAAAATTCCTAAAAGGTTAAAAAACTCATAGAAAAATCAATACTTAGAAAATCTTCTAAAAAGCTAAAAAAAATTTATACTTAATTTTTTTTTAAAGAGGTAGAGCGAATCATAGAGAAGCTCATACTATAAATAGTTGTTCTTGATGATTGTTTGAGTCACATAAACACTTTAAAAACTCGAGCTGATCAGAGTTTGTACTAGACAATAAAAGGCCTATAGCCTTCCTAACAATGGTGTAGGGGCATGAAAGCCGCCCTTCATTAGAAAGAATCACACTAAAGAGAGATCTAAGACCATAACTAAAGATATGGTGAGGTCTAGAAGTTTTATTAGAGAATCATACAAGTCTAAGAATGCATTAGGAAGTAGGAGATATGAGATTAATCCCTAAAGATGATGTAAGGCTAGGAGCCTAACTGGAAAGTCATACTAGTCCTATACTGCATTAGAAAATATGAGATCTAAGATCAATCCCTAAAAATGGCGTAAGACTTAGGAGCCTCATTGAAGAGTCGTGCTAGTTTGAGATTACAATGGAGAGCAAAAGATCCTAGATTAATACTTGAAGATTATATAAAGACTAAAAGTTTATGTAAGGACTAGAAGCTCTACTAGAGAGTCGTGTTAGCTTGAGACTGCATTAGAGAGCGGTAGATAGAAAGTTTATATCAAAGACACAATACTTTTATTTTAGAAATAAACTTTCATTCCTATCAAGGATAATGCATCCTTAAATGATTTGAGTGCTAAGCACAAGGAAGATCTTTTCCTTTCATATCTTGAAAATGGTAGGTATTTGTCTTGACTATCCTAATAACTTTAAATGAGTCATTCTATTTTGATTCAAGGGTGTGGTAAACTTTCAGGATATACTATTGGTAGAATCTTCTCACTTCTTCCTTCAGCTTTTATTCCTATTAGGAGAATGATTATGCTATAAAGGTCTTTCATGTTGGCTGTCCTTGTTAAAATAGAAAGGTCTGTGTTGTAGCATACTTGTCTATTCCGCCTGTATATAATTTTTCATAACTTGTTTTACTTTGAGCAATCTTCTGTCTCGTAAGATATAAACTTTTTCCATAAAGCACACTTCTTTACCCCACTCATCAAGACCTTTAAGACCACTAGTTTAAGTAACTCTTTCACTTTGAGCATTTCCTCATCAAACCTCTTCAAGTATACCCGCGTGGATTTACTCTCCAACTAGGTAACACCAAATAACTTCATTTAGCTTTTCTTAACGGGTATATTAGTGTTAAAATGTGCCTCTAGCTTGATGTGGAGGTCATTGAACCCTCCAATAAAGCCTAACTCTAAATTATTATACCAGGCATGCCTAGACCCTCTAAAGTTTATGGGGATGATCTTACACGTCACATTACCATCATGGATGACCAACTTCTAGCTACCACGCATGTTTTGCACATGCTCTATTAAGCTAGCAAGGCCATCATAGTTGTTTAGGTTTATTTTTCTATAAATATAGTCTTAGAGGATTCGAGTATTCAAAACTCAGGAGAGCCTCACACTTGATGAATCAACATTATTTTAGAAGTGTTCAAATACAGACTATCTCCTTATCCTTTATTGGTTGGGATCTAAGAAGCCCAAGGAGTTTGGCTTAGAACGACGGGTTCAGTAACTAATGTCAATCTCATGGTATCCAATAATAGTGCGTTTATAATGTCAATTATGAGTATAGGTATGGCATAAGCAACCTTTTTAAGGCATTTGGTAGGCACTAAGGGGGAAAAAATACTCTTTTAAATGTCATTTCACCCAAACTTCTTGGAGTAATGCAATTGTCTATAGGTATTAAGAGTGGTCGAAGGCGATGGTGCTGAAGTTTTATGTTGCTAAAGGTGTCAAAACTTATTCGGGTGACAAGGCTTAGTTTTTCTTATTAGGTTGTCAACAAGGCTTAAATAAAGACATGCATTTGATTGATGAATTATTGAGAATCAAGTTAGACAGAAATGTTTGTGGTTATAAGTAGATTTGTCACGCATTTTGACCTAGGTGTGTCTTGATTGTCTTCTATGAAATAACCTAGAAATGTAAAAAAAAAAAAATGAGACTAAGTAGAAACTAATGGCTTTCTTATTATTTTCCATAAACAAAGCCAATTAATGATATTTTAAAATCCAAGATGTTTGGAAATAAGGCTTATACAGTTGGCTAATAAATTGATCACTTAGTTCTTAGTCAAAGTAGGTGGTAACTTGGTATGAGAAACCTAGACAGGTGGTTACTTAATGTGGAAAGCCAAATATCATTAAAAGGTTTCATTTAGTAGATACGAGGATTTTTATATGCTTAAAGTACTTTTGTAGAGAGGGAAAATATAATGATATTTTAGATAAAAAAAACTTTAAAAATATGTATGCAAATATGTAAAAAATAAAGATTGACAACTTTTATCTAGGTGATTCATGGAGCATTTATAGTTCATAACTCTCGTTTTTTTATTTGAGTAAAGGGGTTGAAGAGTATTTTTTTCTTGATAACATTAATGAGAGGTAAATATCTCATACATATATATTAATAAAGGATAAATATCTTCTACATAAATATTAATAGGATGTAGAAGTAGTAGGCCATGGGAGATTCTTTTATGCACATAAAACATAAGGAAAATGAGATCCAAAATCTATTTACCTAGTAAAAATTCCTGAGGGTTTTGCAAAGGTCCCAAAAATATCATGTTCAAAGTGTTGGGCTTATACACGTGCCCTGAGCCCATTAGGGGCAAAAAATTAGCTCAAACGTGTTGCTCGGAAAACTACTAATAAATTATTGTAAATAATTAAGATTATTTCAAAAGGTTTTTAACTCACATTGAAAAAATAAAACTTTTATCTAGTGTTTATATAGTAAACTTTGATATGAAATAATGACCAATAAGGAAAAGATAGAGGGCTCACACGTATAAAATTGACCCGAGCAAGACAAAACCCTCTGATGGTACCCCGACGCGTGCGAGGCAATACCTATACTTTCTAAATCTTTTATCTACTGAAACAATAATTTTTTAAACACTTTGAATTAATTTTGTAACAATTACAAAATCATAAGAACTCTTTTGTTTTAAAACTTTTTTAACAACTACAACTCTTTAATTCCCTAATAACTTTTTTTTTGAACTGTTGCAATAGCTCATTAATCTTTTAATTTATTTTCTACTTAGTTTTTACATATTAGCAGCCCAGTCTATATATATATATATATATATATATATATATATATATATCATGCACTCTTACAGTCAAAGTATGCTAAAAAAACCATAACATTATTTTTCTATGTTTTCAATGCTTACTAGTTTTTCCTTTTGATTTTGGTCTAGCTATTTTTGTAACCCTCGTTTTGTATTTTTTTCACAACAAACTTAAAGAGATTTGAGGAACATGGATGGAAACACTACACTACTACCGACAACGTTGTTGCCCTTACAATGTTGTTATTGAGGATTCTGCTGCAATCATCTTTCTTGTCACTCACTTTGTTGCTGCTGCCACGATGTCATTAACTAAGCCATTTCTTGATATTTCAAAGATTAATTTTTTTGTTAGAGAAAACTTCAAAAGATGGCAAGAAAGAATCTTTAGTATTCTTGACATGCGTGAAGTTGTTTGGGTTCTTACCGATCCCAAAACCAATGACAATATCGAAGCATAGACACATGAGAATAAGTTTGTAGACATTCTATTTAAAGCACTCTTTCCAATGAGTTTGATGTATATTGCAGTTACAAGGAAGTGAAAGAGATATGGAGTAATATGGTGACAAAGTATACTATCGAAGATGTGAGAAAACAAAAAAAAATTATTGAAAAATTTTATCAATAGGAAATAATGGATAATAAAGATATCAAAACCTAAATTAATGAATATAATATACTGCTTGAGGACATAGAAGCTGAAAATATCAATATTCTTGAAGGATTCGTTGCTAGAATATTACTTGAAAAATTACTCAACTCATGAAGCGACTACAAGAAACAACGTAAGCACAAGCATAAACAAGTATCTGTGATTGATCTTATCACCCACATTATCATTGAAAATGTAAATAAAAAGAAGTTACAACCTACCAGAAAAATGAAGATGACCACCAAAACAAACTTAGTAAAAAGGAGTTCACATAAAAAAATATATGAGCATAATAATAATAATAATAATAATAAGTCCAATGATAACAGTACCAATATGTTCAAACCTAAACCAAACAATTTTTTTTTTAAAAAAAAAGATAAATTGTTTGTATGTGGCAAACATGTCCACCATGCACCTCAATGTTGAAATAGAATAAAACCAAGGTCATCATGGTTGAAAGAGAAGACATCATTATTGCGGATTTTTTTAAGTTAGTATAGTGACCAATAAGAAAAAATGGATGGTAGAATCTGGTGCTGCTAGGCATATATGTGCAAATAAAGAATTACCTTTTAAGAATGGAGAAGAAGTGGTTTACCTTGGAAACTCAAGAACTATAAATGTTCTTGGTAAAGGCAAGGTCCTAAAATTAACTTCGGGTAAGATATTGGTTTTGAATGAGTTGTTGCATCACTGTATGTCCCTAATATAAGAGTAAATTTACTCTATGTGGCTTTGTTGGGAAAATTTGAGATCAAAATATCATTTGAATCTGACAAAATTGTACTAACTAAGAATAATATATATATGGGGGAAATGATATTCTAACCATGGACTTTTTATACTTAATATTGCTAATGAAATGAATGCTAATACAACTTCTTCTACTTACTTATTTGACTTTATTGATTTATGACATGCTAGATTAGAACATGTTAACCTATCTTATCTTAACAAAATAAATTTTTTTTCTTAAATTCTTTATCTATTAGTAAATGTGAAACATGTGTAGAAGCTAAAATTACTAAAAAGAATATATGCATCTATTAAAAGAGAAATTGAATTATCTAGCTTAATATACACAAACTAAGAAAATTTAAAACGAACTATAACCAGAAGATGTATAAAGTATTGTGTGACCTTCATAGAAGATTTGTTAAGATATACAAAACTTGACTAAAGATAAAGTTTATAACATGTTCTTATTATATAAAACATAAGTATAAAATTACCTAAATAAAAAAAAAGTCAAACGAGTTAGATTTGAAGAGATGAGTATATTTTTATTTCAAAATTCTTTTGAAATATGTGGGGGCTTGTTATAAATAATAAAGATTATCTCAAAAAACTTTTATCCTACATTGAAAAAAAAACTTTTATTTAGTGTTTATATAATAAACTTTGATATGATATAGTAACCAACAAGGAAATGATAGTGAGCTCGAGCTCATAAGATTGGGTCGAGCAAGAGAAATACCTTTGATCTCTCCATATGCATGTAAGACAATGCTTATAATTTCTAAACCTTTGATCTCTCCATATGCATGTAAGACAATGCTTATAATTTCTAAACCTTTGATCTCTCCATATGCATGTAAGACAATGCTTATAATTTCTAAACCTTTGATCTCTCCATATGCATGTAAGACAATGCTTATAATTTCTAAACCTTTGATCTCTCCATATGCATGTAAGACAATGCTTATAATTTCTAAACCTTTTTGTCTGCTGAAACCATAATTTTTTAAACACCTGGAATTAATTTTTTAATACTCATAAAATCCTAACAACTCTTTTATTTTAATTTTTTTTTAATAGCTACAACTCTTTAATTTTCTAATTGCTTTTTTATTTTATTTTTATTTAATTTTCTACTTTATTTTATGCCTAGTTGTTACACTTTTATAGTCTAAATATACTAAAAAAATATAATATTATTTTTCTGTGTTTGCAACACTTGCTAGTAATTTTTTTATTTGTCTGATTATTTTTGTAACTTTCATTTACAAAAAACAATTATTAGATCCTCAAGAATAGACTTGTGTTAAGAAAATATCTTTAAAAACAATGCTTATATACATCTAAAATTATATTTTATTTATGCTATTCATTTTTTAACAACACAATTTAGTGTTGAAATTTTATATAATCCTTAAAGTTGCCTTTTATCTTACAACCTTCGTAGAACTACATAGGTAACTAGTACGATCCGATGCTTGAATTTAAAAATAAACATTATTTATCCAAATTAGAAATACTATTACATTATTATTATTATTATTATTATTATTATTATTATTATTATTATTATTATAAAATAAAAATTAAAAAGCATGATATGATAATTTCTTTTTTATTCACTTCCATAAGCTTCATCTCAACCGGCATCATGTTGAGTTGATAGGTATATTTGCCACGCGCCTGAGAGGTGTGTGGTCGAGATATTTATCACAAAACAAAAATAATTCTGCTATAAGTTAAACTGTTTAATTTTAATTGAGTGATTCCATATACCTCATCAGTATTGAAATATCTTGACATGTCTTTTATATGCTCTTCAATAAACAAATTCTTATATTGTGATTGGTTAGTATTTTATGATAAAAATCATATATATATAGAAAGAAAACAAATACTGCTGCCATTAATTCTTTAACCATGAACTTGCAGCGAAGAGCTTTGGACTCCCATATCTAAGTGCTTACCTTGATTCAGTGGGTAGCAACTTCACTCATGGAGCCAACATTGCAACTGCAGGATCAACCATTAGACCCCAGAATTCAACTCTCCATCAAAGTGGTTTCAGTCCCATTTCCTTGGATGTTCAATGGAATGAATTCTATGATTTTCACCGCAGATCCCAGATTATCCGTAGCCAAGGTATATGTTTGTCCGCACGCACACTGATAATGTCTCTCTGTACCTTTTACATTATTCAATCAAGAACATGAAGCCGTGTTAAGTTATTTGGTGCAGGTGGAGTTTATAAGAAATTGTTGCCGAAGGCTGAAGATTTCTCTCATGCTTTGTACACATTCGATATTGGCCAGAATGATCTTACCAGCGGTTATTTCTCGAACATGACCAGCAGTGAAGTTAAAGCATATGTCCCGGATGTGCTCGACCAGTTCAAAAACATTGTTTCGGTTAGTACATTTATGCATCTGCTTGAAGTTATTCTTATCAATTATTGTTGTAGGGACGTATACCAAAAAGATATAAACTTGTTTGGTGGAAGAGACGAAGAGGAGATCACATTATGGTTCTAAAACAGTTTTGTAGTATTTTCATAACAAAAAGTATAACGAAACATGTCAATGTTGTTCAAATTGTCTCTATCTTTTCTATACGACACAGTAACTAAACACCATTTAAGTTTTTAACAAACAGAATGAGAATTTAAACTGGTTAATCAAAAAATAAGTGTGCTCGTTGATATTTGAATTTACAGTACATATATGGTCAAGGAGGAAGGAACTTTTGGATTCACAATACAGGTCCATTTGGGTGTCTAGCTTATGTCTTGGAGCGCATTCCCATCTCAGCAGCGGAGGTGGATAGGAGTGGATGTGGGACTCCATTTAATGAAGTGGCTCAATATTTCAATCGTGGATTAAAGAGGGTTGTCTTCCAATTAAGGAAGAAGTTACCACTGGCCGCAATAACATATGTTGATGTTTATTCAGTGAAGTACAAACTCGTAAGCCAAGCAAGAAAGCACGGTGAGGACAAGTTCAATCAACTCATTTGATATCTTCTGTGTTTCTCGTTTTTATTTTATGATTGTTTTTGAGAAATAAATATATTCTTGAAAATGTGAGTTCAAATAAAATTGCAGGGTTTAATGAATCGTTAAGAGCTTGTTGTGGGCATGGTGGAAAGTACAACTACAACAGGCAGCTTGGATGCGGAGCAAAGAGAACTGTGGGTGGCAGGGAAATATTAGTGGGTAAATCCTGCAAAGATCCATCCGAATGGATTAGCTGGGATGGGGTGCACTACACACAAGCAGCTAACAAATGGATCTTCGACCAAATCGTGGACGGTTCCTTCTCCGATCCACCAGTTCCATTGAAGATGGCATGCCAGAGGCAGCCAGTCCATTGATGTGTACTCTCTCAGGAATTTGCTGGTTCGATCATTTTAATGTTTTTTATTCTTTTGAATACAATCCAGAGAGTGAAAATGGATGGAGAATTAGTATTTTTGTTTCGCCATGATTGGATTTTTAAGAGGAGTTAATTAATTAAAAAAGACAAGCAAAACAAGTTAACGTGAGAGATTATTGGTTAATTGGAGAAGAGTTTCTTAAGCTCAAGGAGTGGGTTTAATGATAATAATAATAATAATATCAATGTATGAAGTGGTCTTTACCTTGATGGCAATATATAAAGTGATTTTAATTTCATTTTTATTTTGATTAATAGCATTATAGCAAGCTGTGTTAAATAACTTGATTAATAGCCCTAGCTAACAATGAAAAAAATGACTTTATTTCTTATGTTAAATAACATGTTGTCTATTTACCAAAAACAATAAAGGAGATTTCTATATATTCTCTCTCTTTTTTTATTTAAGATGAAGTTCTAATTTTATCTAATATAATTTTATTTTTGCATAGAATTAATAATAATAATAATAAAAGGGTCCAAGCAAGGGAAAAAAAAATTTCCAGCTCCACTCCTTTAATAAATTAGATTTTTAGCTTTAAAAATAAAAAAGAAATGTAAATCTTGATTTAAGTTATCCCTATCAGAGTTGAAAAAGATGTAACATATGTACATATGGGAATCACTTTCCATCAGTATTTTCAATATAAAGCATAATAAAGCATATTAATTCTATATTAATAAAGAAAAACGTTCCCAAATTTGAAAATTTGAATTTGTAGAGAAAGCCTGGGATAGTGCATATCTAGATTCTGTGGCTTCAAACTTGAGCCATGGAGCCACTTTTGTCACTGCTGGGACAACCATCAGGCCTCAGTTATCTCTCCCATTTCCTTCGACATTCGATACTCAAAGGAAAAGGAAAATCTCTAGTTCTGATGCATATCTCTAGTTCTTACAATTAATGTTTTGGAAAAGGAAAAGGAAAATCTGAAACTATTTCTGTTGTGAGACTGGAGGGATCTCTGAGACTTTGCTGCCAAAGGCGGCAGATTATTTCTCCACAGCCTGCCTGTACACCATCGACGGTGGCCAAAATGATCTTACTGGTGGTTACAAGCTTAACATGACCACAGAAGAAGTCAAGGAAAATGCTCCCGAAATGTTAAGCAGTGTCAAGGTGAGGCAATAATTTATGTACGAGCAGCAAATTTATGCTGAAGGAGGAAGATGGTTTTGGATAACATAACACACTGGACCAGTGGGGGTGCCTGCCATGCTCTATGGACAAGCTTCTAAGCACAGATAAATATGGGGGTGGCAGCCCATTCATTCAATGAAGCATCTCAGTTTTTCAACCAAAAAATAAAAGAAGCTGTGGTTCAGCTCAGGAAAGATCTTCGCCAGGCTGCAATTACTTGCGTTGGTGTCTGTTTACTCTAATCACCCAAGCTAAAAACATGTGGTAAATATATTTAACTATATAGCTTGGTTCAATAATTTTCACTTAATAATAGTTATTAAGTAATTAAGACTTCTTTTGTCTCAGCTTTGATTCAAACACATTTTAATTCAGCCGCTAAAAACTAAAAATAATTTTTTCACAAAAACTACCACACAGTCTAAAGGACGTAAATGCTATAATTAATAGACATAATTTTTAAAGGGCAGGATTCGGACAGCCTTTTGTAGCATGTAGCGGTCAATGTGAAAAATATTAGTACAGCAGTGCGAGAAGATGAGGTGCCAGGATCGCTGTCAATGGGACGGAGTTGGTGACAGCAAATTCATGCAAATATCCATCAAGATCACTACAGAATATTGGCAGATCAATATAAACAGTGGATGGGACGGAGTTGTCAATTCTATTTTGATAAATATTTTTTTTAATTGAAATAAAATATTTTGATTCCAGAATGTTTTGGGTTGATATTTCAAAGTTATATATATATATATATATAAATAAAATTCAACTGATATAATTTAAATTCAAAATAAATTAATTATAAAATATATAATATAACATAATATCAAATAAATATAATTTTAAAATTTAAAATATTTCTAAATAGTCAATAATAAATAAAACTTTAACTTAAAATAATTTAATTTAAATAAAATATTTTAACAAAAAAAAATATAAATCAAACATCATCTTCATCATTAAAAGAAAAATAAGGATTTTGATCCTGTGGTGGTATGAAGGGAAAGTCACCAACTAAACATTTTAATAATTGATCATTTCCACCAAGTAAAATATATATCTTCATCCTCTAAAATTAAAACAGACAAAGATATTTTAATAGTCTCCCAACTTATATCCTCTCTAACAAAAAAGCTAGATTTTTCACAAATCCATTCATTCAATAGGTCAATGTTATCAAGGCTAATGAAATTTAAAACATCACTTGTTTTGTTTAAATTCCTATAAAGTATAAACATTAAAAAAAAAACATCATGAATATAAACCATATATATTAGTGATAAATCTAATTTTAAAAAATTAATCTCATTGTTAATAAAAATAGTAATGATCATTTTCAATATTATTATTAATATCATTGTTATTGAAAATAGTAATAAAAAGGAGTTTTTTATAGTTTATATTTGGGTGGTTTAATTAATCAAATTGAATCAAGTTTAATTTGATTCAAAGACTTTTCAAGCGCGAAACGAAACATGTGAAATGACATTCAAATTCATAAAAAATCTCATTTTGCAAAAGTTTATTTTATAGTTCCTTAGTTAAAAAGAGGAGAGAAAAGGTTGTTGAGAAACAAAAAAGAAAGAAAGACAATGGTTGATTGTTACCATTTCAAAAAGCAAAATGATCAGTTTAGTAATATTTTATATCAGCAGGTGAGGATTTGATAGTTGGTCTTATTTGGAGTGCTAGTTACTAACCTGTTTTACTCGTTTTTGGATGTCAGACTCAGAAATAGGCTCGGCGACTCGCGTCATCAGAAACAAAATCGTAAGGACAATAAGGCTCAAAATAAGTAATATATAGTAGGTTGAGTCGGGCTATTAAAAGTTTAGTATCAATAAGTTTCATGCGATAAGGGAAGTTCAATGATAATGGGTTTTCCCTCTAAATATGTTAGGAAAAGAAGATCGAGCTTCATTTAGATTTTGTTAGTTCAATTCATTTTAGTTTTCTAGGTAATTTTAGTGTTTTAAAATTAACATGTGATGTGATTTAAGGAGGTTTTAATTGTGTTTCTAAGTGAAAATTAATTAAAAATAGATTTTTAACCTAAAAAGCCTTACCCATGATTTTCCACCAATCACATTAGCGACTAAATTTTGGGTTGGACAACTACATGCAACACATTTGCTGCTCTAGTAGGTGACATGTTATCTATTTTTATGTTTTTTTAAATAAGAGGATAATAACATGTCATTCGTCCCTTATAAAAGGAAAAAAAATGGTCGAGGCACCTTGATTTTTTTTTAAACCTTCACACACTAGAGCACTTAAGCTTACGGACTACCCTTCACCCTTTATTTTTTGACCTTCAATATTTGGCTTTTGATAAAAAAAAATATTAGTTTTTTATTTTTATTTTTTAACATTAAGTTAATTGTAAAATGGTATTTATTTTTTATCTTATAATTAAAATTAAAAAAATTATTAAATCCATTGGAGTCTATAATCCAAACGAGTTTGACAAGTTAACACATATTAATCTAAGTTAATTTAATATGTCTTTATCTTAATTATTTTTTTAAAATTATCTTTAAATTTTTTAAAAGCCAAATGGATTTGTTCCGGTATTTAGGTTTTTTTTCATTACTTTACTTTTATTCTTTGATTTATTTATTTATTATTTTTTAATTCATCAAATTAATGAAAATTTCAACAAAATTTAATTTGAATCTTCGACTAAGAAAGATTCAAGTTTAAAAGTATTTAAATTTGAGATATTAAATCAAGTTTAATATAATAATAAAAAAATTCCACACCACTTTGAACAATTTTATTTTACTTTCATGAAAATCTTGCTGTCACCGGCAACGTAGCTTCGCTAATCATCTAGGACTCCCTGCAAATCTTGTGTTGTAGGTTCGAATCCACACATACTTGTTGAGCAGCACCATCGTTTCTTATCTTTTTCGTATACGTGGATTTGATCCTTGAACACCTTTTCAAGATTAGTTTTATATATTTGTTTAATATTTTATTATATTTTAAATTTATTTATTAGGTTGTATGAGTGTAATGTTTTATACTTGTATTGCCTTTGTATAATATAATCTTTGTGAAAAAACAAACAAACAACATAATACCCAGGGAATTCTAAATCATAAAAAATTGCTTTAATCTCTGTTCTATTTATTGATTAGTTATTGAAATTAATAGAATAAGACCACACATCTTTTTCCTGTAGTGTTAATTAAATCCTTATGATAATATAAATTATTAGAAATAATTTTCCTTTTCTTGAAAAATCTCATAGTTTTTCTTGTCAATCATGTTACAGAGTAATTTAAGCTTGTTTTATGATTATAAATGAAGAAATCGTCCACTTTTGTGATTATAAAAGAAGAAATGCCCCAAACCTTCGTTAGGCCATCACCACACGAGGCTGGCAACAAACGTTGGCCATAACTTTTGTGACTTGCAGCCACTTTGAAGAATGACATTGAAGATAGATTGGAAGGATCTCATTAACATACTATTCTGGTAAATTTATAGTGGCAGCTGTCTTAAAAGTTGGTGAAAGGAACTCGCATGGCACCAATATGCATGAATACTTGAACTTAACGAAATGGGTGAGTTGTAGCCTCTCATTTGATGGATAATATATTTTTAATTTTTAGTTTAAGTTTATATTTAAAAGAATTAATAGTGTTACTATTCTTAGTCCTAGATAATATGAGTTTAATTTGTTTCCAAACTTAACATCTTTAAGTTTAACTAAGTGTTAAATTCAAACATGTATGGATTTTACAAGTTTTTAAACTCAATATCTTTAGATTCAGCTACACATTGAGTCTAAGTATATATATGTTTTACAAGTTATTAGACTCAATATCTTTGGGTTCAATAACACGTTGAGTTTAAGTACATGTAGGTATAATGAATTGACGACCTATCATACCCAATATCATTGGGTTTAGCAACGCTTTAAGCCCACACACACATAAATCTTATAAGCTATCAAACACAATATTCTTTGGTTTGGCCACCCATTGAGCCTGAATACATATAAGTTTGGTTAGCTACTAAACCTAACATCTTGAATTCAGCTACATGTTGAGCTCTAATAACTATGAGTCTAATGAGTTACTAGACCTACTGCTCGTAAACTTGGTATCATACTACTTTTAAAAATGGAGAAAAAGTGGTTTACCTTGAAAACTCAAGAACTGCAAATGTAAATAATTTTTAAAATAATAATAATTTTTTAATTATGTTGGGTGTCTTTAATTTTTAATGAGGTTACTGTATTTTTTTAAATATATTTCATATAAACTAAATTTATTTTTATAAATTAAAAATATTTATTTTTTATAATATTTTTAATATATATAACTTTCCATAATATTTTTTTAATAAATTTTATGTTTCTGTTAATTTCTATTAAACACATAATTTTTACCAATTTTATGTGCATTTCACTTGCTAATTTAACTTTACATAAAATATTTTTTTTATTTTTTTATTATTGTAATATTTTTTTTATCAAATTAATCATATTCCAGCTAAATTTTTCACAATCTTTAAAAACATGAGGGGGCCACCGGTCTCGTTATTATCCGTCTGACGTTCTCATTCGGCACACCTCATGCTTGCAACCCCACCTCACCTACATAAAGTAATGTACAGCAGTATCCTTCGACTCCCAAATTACCAGTTTCTTCTACAATCTAATAATTAATAGTAATGGAGCTGCGCTCAGTCTTTGACGTCTCTATCTTTACTTTGTTACTTATTTCGACGGTGCAGTGGGTGGCGTTTGCCACTTCTCCATGTCATTTCCCAGCAATCTTTAACTTCGGAGACTCAAACTCAGACACCGGTGGATTGTCTGCAGTCTTTGGCCAAGCTCCTCCTCCGCATGGAGAGTCCTATTTCCACCACCCCGCTGGACGTTACTGTGATGGCCGCCTCATCATCGACTTCATCGGTACTTCCTACTTTTCTTTATTCTTACTCGTGATCCCAAGAAAAGAAAAGAACTTGCAATATTTATAACCTATTGTGTGAACTCCATAGATATTTAGGAGTAGAATAGATCTTGAATCATTTATTATCAATCTTGCATACATACATATAAACTGGTTGCAAATGTATATGGAGGTTAACTACTGCAATTTACTTCATTGATGATTTGGGGCCTGCTGTCTATGGAGGTTAACTGCTGCTTAATTAATGAGTTGGAGTCAACTTATTCTAATTTACTATGACAGCATGCATTCTTTAGCAGATTTTATTCATGTTTAGGGTAATTAAATTATACATACATAAGAAAATACATAGAATTTATTTTATAAAATATTATTATATATATAGTATAAATTTATTAACACTGAATGATTAACGATAATAAGTAAGATTAGAAATATTTAGGTTTCTTTAATCCAAATTCGACTAGAAACCAGGTATATAATTAATAGATTGTATTAGATACAATGAAATGAAAACGTAGATTGTTTTTTTTATAAAAAATCTCAAAATATAAGAATAAAAAACTAATTTTCCTTTTTAAACATCAATATATTTACGACTGGGCAGAATTTTAATGTAGAGAGTAAGGTGAGATGACAGTAAAGGTTGTATTTTGAAGAATTTTTTATTTAAAAAATATATTTTTAAAAAATAAAATATTTTAAAAACAATTCCTAAAAAATTAAAAATCTCATCAAAAAATCAATACTTAAATTTTTTTCTAAAAAGTTAAATAAAATTTATATTTAAATTTTTTTTAAGAGATAAAAAGAACCATAGAGGAGACCATACCATAAATAGTTGTTTTTGATAATTGCTTAAGTTACATGAATACTTTAAAAAATCAAGTTGATCAGAGTTTGTACTAGAAAGTAGAATGCTTATAGCCTTTCTAACAATGATGTAGGGGCATAAAACCCCTTCATTAGAGAGTAATCACGCTAAAAAAAGATCTAAGACCATAATTAAAGATATCGCGAAGTCTTAAAAGTTCTATTAAAGAATCATACAAGTCTAAAAATGCATTGAGAAGTAGGATAGGCGAGATTAATCCTTAGAGATGATGTAAGGCCAAGAGCCTAACTAGAAAGTCATGTCAGTCTTATACTACACTAGAAAATAAGAGATCTAAGATCAATTATTGGAGATGGCGTGAGACTTAAGAGCCCCACTGAAGTGTTGTGCTAGTTTTAGACTACAATGGAGAGCAAAAGATCTGACATTAATACTTAAAGATTATATAAAGACTAAAAGTTCATGTAAGGACTAGAAGCTCTACTCGAGAGTCGTGTTAGGTTGAGACAGCACTAGAGAGCGATAGATAGAAAGTTTATGTTAGAGACAATACTTTTATTTTAGAAATAAACTTACATTCCTATCAAGGATAATGCATCCTTAGGTGATCTGAGTGCATCCTTAGGTGATCTGAGTGTTAAGCACAAGGAAAATCTTTTCCTTCCATATCTTGAAAGTGGTAGGTATTTATCTTAACTATCCTGATAACTTTGAATGAGTCATTTCATTTTGATTTAAGGGTATAGTAAACTTTTAGGATACATTATGGGTAGAATCTTCCTTGTTCTTCCTTTAGCTTTCATTCCTATTAGGAGAATGATTATGCTATAACGGTAAAAATAGAAAGGTTTGTGCTGTAGCATACTTGTCTTTTTCACCTGTATATAATTTTTCATAACTTGTTTTACTTTGAGCAATCTTCTATCTCGTAAGATATAAACTTTCTCTATAAAGCACACTTCTTTACCCTATTTATCAAGACCTCTAAGACCACTAATTTAAGTAACTCTTTTACTTTGAGTATTTCCTCATCAAACCTCTTCAAGTATACCTGCGTGGATATACTCTCCAACTAGGTAACACCAAATAACTTCATTGAGCTTTTCTTGATGGGTATATTAGTGCTAAATTGTGCCTCTAGCTTGATGTGGAGGTCATTGAACCCTCTAATGAAGCATAGCTCTAAATTGTTATACCAGGCACGCCTAGACCCTCTAAAGTTTATGAGGATGATCTTACACATCACATTACTATCATGGATGACCAACTTCTAGCTACCACACATGTTTTGCACATGCTCTCTTAAGTCAGCAAGGCCATCATAGTTGTTTAGGTTTATTTTTCTATAAATATAGTCTTAGAGGATTCGAGTATTCAAAACTCAGGAGAGCCTCACACTTGGTGAATCAACATTATTTTAGAAGTGTTTAAATACAGACTATCTCCTAATCTTTTATTGGTTGGGATCTAAGAAGCCCAAAGAGTTTGGTTTAGAACGATGGGTTCAATAACTAATGTCAATCTCATGGTATCCAATAATAGTGCGTTTATAGTGCCAATTATGAGTATAGGTATGGAACGAGAAACCTTTTAAAGCATTTGGCAAACATTAAGGAAAGAAAACACTCTTTTAAATGTCATTTCACTGAAACTTCTTCAAGTAATGCAATTGTCTATAGGTATTAAGAGTGGTCAAGAGTGATGGTGCTGAAGCTTTATGTTACTAAAGGTGCCAAAACTTGTTCGGGTGACAAGGCTTAGTTTTTTTCTTGGGTTATCAACAAGGCTTGAGTAAGGACTTACACTTGATTGATGAATTATTAAGAATCTAGTTGGACAAAAGTGCTTGTGGTTATAAGTTGATCTATCACGCATTTTAACCTAGGTGTAGTTGTCTTCTATGAAATAACCTAGACATGTAAAAAAATAAGACCAAGGAGAAACTAATGGCTTTTTTATTATTTCCCACAAACAAAGCCAATTAATGATATTTTAAAATCCAAGATGCTTGGGAATAAGGCTTATACGCTTGGCTAATAAATTGATCACTTAGTTCTTGTAATTTGATCTATTATTCCTAGTCAAAGTAGGTGGTAACTTGATATGGGAAACTAAGACAGGTGGTTACTTGATGTGGAAAGTCAAATACCATTAAAGGTCTCATTTAGTAGATGCGAGGATTTTCATATGCTTAAAGTACTTTTGTAGAGAGAGAGAATATAATGATATTTTAGAAAAAAAAAAACTTTAAAAATGTATGCAAATATATAAAAAATAGATATTGACAACTTTTATCTAGGTGATTCATAGGGCATTTATAGTTTATAAATCTTGTTTTTTTATTTAAGTAAAAGGGTTGAAGAGTATTTTTTTTCTTGATAACATTAATAAGAAGTAAATATCTCGTACATATATATTAATAAGGGATAAATATCTTCTATATAAATATTAATAGGATGTAGAAGTGGCAGGCTATGCGAGATTCTTTTATGCATCTAAAATATAAGAAAATTAAGATCCAAAATCTATTTACCTGGTAAAATTTTTTGAGGGTTTTGCAAGAGGTCCCAAAAATATCAGGTTTAAAGTGTTGGGCTTATACACGTGTCCTAAGCCTATTAGGGGCAAAAAATTAGCTCAAACGTGTTACTCAGAAAACTACTAATAAATTATTGTAAATAATTAAGACTATTTCAAAAGGTTTTTATCTCAAATTGAAAAAATAAAACTTTTATCTAGTGTTTATATAGTGAACTTTGATATATAGCAAACTTTGATATATAACAAACTTTGATATGAAATAATGATCAATAAGAAAGAGATAGTGGGCTCATGCGCATAAAATTGACTCGAGCAAGACAAAATCCTTTGATGGTATCCCCGTGCATGTGAGGCAACACCTATACTTTCTGAACCTTTTGTCTACTTAAACAATAATTTTTTAAACACTTTGAATTAATTTTCTAACAATCACAAAATCATAAAAACTCTTTTTAAAAAAAACATTTTTAACAACTACAACTCTTTAATTCCCTAACAACTTTTTTTTATCTATTTTAATAGCTCTTTAATCTTTTAATTTATTTTCTACTTATTTTTTACATGTTAGCAACCTATATATATCATGCACTCTTACAATCAAAGTGTGTTAAAAAAACCATAACATTATTTTTCTGTGTTTGCAATGCATGCTAATTTTTCCTTTTGATCTTGGTCTAGCTATTTTTGTAACCCTCGTTTTAGAGGAGGAACTTGTTGCATCCTAGATGATAGTCTTATGTTAAGGAAATATCCTTAAAGATAGTGTTTATACATGCCTCAAGGTATTTTTTTTTTTGTTCTTTATTGTATTTTTTCACAACAACCTTAAGGATATTTGAGTAACATGGATGGAAACACTACACTACTGCCGACAACATTGCTACATTTACAATGTTGTTATTGAGGACTCTGCTGCTATCATCTTTCTTGTTGCTCACTTTGTTGCTGCTGCCACGATGTCATTAGCTAAGTCATTTCTTGATATTTCAAAGATTAATTTTTTTGTTAGAGAAAACTTCAAAAGATGGCAAGAAAAAATCTTTAGTATTCTTGACATGCGTGAAGTTGTTTGGGTTCTTACCGATCCCAAAACCAATAATAATGTCGAAGCATAGACACATGAGAACAAGGTTTGTGGACACTCTATTTAAAACACTCTTTCTAATGAGTTATGTGATGTATATTGCAGTTATAAGGAAGCAAAAGAGATATGGAGTAATATAGTGACGAAGTATATTATCAAAGATGTGGGAAAACAAAATTTTGTTATTGAAAAATTTTACCAATAGGAAATAATGGATAATAAAGATATCAAAATCCAAATTAATGAATATAATATACTGCTAGAAGATATGAAAGTTGAAAATATCAATATTTTTGAAGGATTCATTGCTAGAATACTGATTGAAAAACTGGTCAACTCACGAAGCGACTACAAGAAAGAACTTAAACACAAGCATAAACAAGTATCTTTGATTGATCTTATCACCCACGTCATCATTGAAGACATAAATAAAAAGAAGTTATAACCTACTAGGAAAATGGAGATAACCATCAAAACAAACTTAATAGAAATAAGTTCACATAAAAAAATGTATGAGTATAATAATAATAATAATAAGTCCAATGATAACAGTATCAATATGTTCAAACCTAAACCAAACAATTTAAAAAATAAAAGATAAATTGTTTTGTATGTGGCAAACATGTCCACCATGCACCTCAATATTGAAATAAAATAAAACCAAGGTCATTATGGTTTAAGGAGAAGACATCATTGTTGCAGATATTTCTTAAGTCAATATGGCAACCACTGAGAAAAATTGGAGGGTAGAATCTAGTGTTGCTAGCCATATATGTACAAATAAAGAATTACCTTTTAAGAATGAAGAAGAAGTGGTTTACGAAACTCAAGATCTATAAATGTTTGTGGTAAAGGCAAGGTCCTAAAATTAACTTTGGGCAAGATGTTGGCTTTGCACGAGGTGTTGCATGTTCCTAGTATAAGAGCAAATTTAGTCTATGTGGCTTTGTTGGGAAAATTTAAGATCAAAATGTCATTTGAACTTGACAAAATTATAATGACTAAGAATAATATGTTTATAAGGGAAATGGTAATGTAACTATAGACTTTTTATACTTAATATTGCTAATGAAATGAATGCTAATGCAACTTCTTCTCTTACTTGTTTGACTCTATTGATTTATGACATTTTAGATTAGGACATGTTAGCCTATCTTATTTTAACAAAATAAATTCTCTTTGTTTAATTTTTTTTCTTAAATTATTTATTTATGAGTAAATGTGAAATATGTGTAGAAGCAGAGGCAGAATCCAGGGGTGGCAAGCAGGGCCCCGGCCCCTGGAAAACACCCTTAGAAAATATTTTATATTTTTTTATTCAGTATTTAAATATTATTTTATTAATTATTTTTAAATATAAAATTATTTTTTTGTCCAAGTTATTAAAAAAAAACTTTTCAATTTAATTATTTTTTTACTATTTTCTCTAGAATCCTAACAAAAAAAATACAATAAGAGAAGCAATGTAAAAATGTTAAAATAAAGCTTAGAATTAATTCACTCTTCAATAAAGTAAGTAACGAGGTTAATAATTTGATGAGATTTATATATATATATATATATATATATATATATATATATATATATATTTATTTAGTGTTTATATATGAGTAAGAGAAAAATCTTTGATCCCCGTATGTGTGCCAGACAATTCCTATAATTTCTAAACTTTTTTGTTTGCTGAAATCATAATTTTTTAAACAGTTGAAATTAATTTTTTAATAGTTATAAAATCCCAACAACTTTTTTAATAACTATATCTTTTTAATTTTATAATTGCTTTTTTATTTTATTTTTAACTATTGTAACAACTCTTTAATTTTTTTACTTTATTTTATGTCTTAGTTGTTACATTTTTATAGTCAAAATATGCTAAAAAATTATAATATTATTTTTCTATGTTTGTAATGCATGCTAGTATTTTTTTTTTTTATCTTGGTCTGATTATTTTTATAATTTTTATTTTAAAAAACAATTATCAGATCCTCAAAAATAGACTTGTGTTAAAAAAATATCTGTAAGAAAAATGCATATATACACATCTAAAATTATATTTTATTTATGCTATTCATTGTATTTTTTAACAACACAGTTTAGTGTTGAAATTTTATATATAGTTATACAAACAAATCCTTAAAGTTGCTTTTTTTCTTACAACCTTCGTTGAACTACATAGGTAAAAAGTACGATCCGATGCTTGAATTTAAAAATAAAAAACCATGTTATTATTTATCCAAATTAGAAATATTATTACATTATTATTATTATTATAAAAAAAAATTAAAAAGCATGATATGATAAAAAAAAAATTATTCACTTCCAGAAGCTTCATCTCAACCGGCATCATGTTGAGTTGATAGGTATATTTGCCATGCACCTGAGAGGTGTGTGGTCGCGATATTTATCACAAAACAAAAATAATTCTGCTATAAGTTAAACTGTTTAATTTTAATTGAGTGATTCCATATACCTCATCAGTATTGAAATATCTTGACATGTCTTTTATATGCTCTTCAATAAACAAATTCTTATATTGTGATTGGTTAGTATTTTATGATAAAAATCATATATATATATATATATAGAAAGAAAACAAATACTGCTGACATTAATTCTTTAACCATGAACTTGCAGCGAAGAGCTTTGGACTCCCATATCTAAGTGCTTACCTTGATTCAGTGGGTAGCAACTTCACTCATGGAGCCAGCTTTGCAACGGCAGGGTCAACCCTTAGACCCCAGAATTCAACTCTCCATCAAAGTGGTTTCAGTCCCATTTCCTTGGATGTTCAATGGAATGAATTCTATGATTTTCACCGCAGATCCCAGATTATCCGTAGCCAAGGTATATGTTTGTCCGCACGCACATTGATAATGTCTCTGTGTACCTTTTACATTATTCAATCTAGAACATGAATCCGTGTTAAGTTATTTGGTGCAGGTGGAGTTTATAAGAAATTGTTGCCGAAGGCTGAAGATTTCTCTCATGCTTTGTACACATTCGATATTGGCCAGAATGATCTTACCAGCGGTTATTTCTCGAACATGACCAGCAGTGAAGTTAAAGCATATGTCCCGGATGTGCTCGACCAGTTCAAAAACATTGTTTCGGTTAGTATATTTATGCATCTGCTTGAAGTTAATCTTATCAATTATTGTTGTGGGGACGTATACCAAAAAGATATAAACTTGTTTGGTGGAGGAGACGAAGAGGAGACATTATGTTTCTGAAACAGTTTTATAGTATTTTCATAACAAAAGGTACAACGAAACATGTCAATCTTGTTCAAATTGTCTCTATCTTTTCTATACGACACAGTAACTAAACACCATTTAAGTTTTTAACAAACAGAATGAGAATTTAAACTGGTTAATCAAAAAATAAGTGTGCTTGCTGATATTTGAATTTACAGTACATATATGGTCAAGGAGGAAGGAACTTTTGGATTCACAATACAGGTCCATTTGGGTGTCTAGCTTATGTCTTGGAGCGCATTCCCATCTCAGCAGCGGAGGTGGATGGGAGCGGATGTGGGGCTCCATTTAATGAAGTGGCTCAATATTTCAATCGTGGATTAAAGAAGGTTGTCTTCCAATTAAGGAAGAAATTACCACTGGCCGCAATAACATATGTTGATGTTTATTCAGTGAAGTACAAACTCATAAGCCAAGCAAGAAAGCACGGTGAGGACAAGTTCAATCAACTCATTCGATATCTTCTGTGTTTCTCGTTTTTATTTTATGATTGTTTTTGAGAAATAATATATTCTTGAAAATGTGAGTTCAAATAAAATTGCAGGGTTTAATGAATCGTTAAGAGCTTGTTGTGGGCATGGTGGAAAGTACAACTACAACAGGCAGCTTGGATGCGGAGCAAAGAGAACTGTGGGCGGGAGGGAAATATTAGTGGGTAAATCCTGCAAAGATCCATCCGAATGGATTAGCTGGGATGGGGTGCACTACACACAAGCAGCTAACAAATGGATCTTCGACCAAATCGTGGACGGTTCCTTCTCCGATCCGCCAGTTCCATTGAAGATGGCATGCCAGAGGCAGCCAGTCCATTGATGTGTACTCTCTCAGGAATTTGCTGGTTCGATCATTTTTAATGTTTTTTATTCTTTTGAATACAATCCAGAGAGTGAAAATGGATGGAGAATTAGTATTTTTGTTTCGCCATGATTGGATTTTTAAGAGGAGTTAATTAATTAAAAAAGACAAGCAAAACAAGTTAACGTGAGAGATTATTGGTTAATTGGAGAAGAGTTTCTTAAGCTCAAGGAGTGGGTTTAATGATAATAATAATAATAATAATATCAATGTATGAAGTGGTTTTTACCTTGATGGCAATATATAAAGTGATTTTAATTTCATTTTAATTTTGATTAATAGCGTTATAGCAAGCTGTGTTAAATAACTTGATTAATAGCCCTAGCTAACAATCAAAAAAATGACTTTATTTCTAATGTTAAATAACATGTTGTTTATTTACCAAAAAAAAATAAAGGAGATTTCTATATATTCTCTCTTTTTTTATTTATTTAAGATGAAGTTCTAATTTTATCTAATATAATTTTATTTTTGCATAAAATTATTATTAATAATAATAATAAAAGGGTCCAAGCAAGGAAAAAAATTTTCCAGCTCCACTCCTTTAATAAATTAGATTTTTAGCTTTAAAAATAAAAAAGAAATGTAAATCTTGATTTAAGTTATCCCTATCAGATTTGAAAAAGATGTAACACGCGTACATTTGGGAATCACTTTCCATCAGTATTTTCAATAGAAAGCATAATGTAGCATATTAATTATATATTAATAAAGAAAAACTTTCCCAAATTTGAAATTTTGAATTTGTAGAGAAAGCCTGGGATAGTGCATATCTAGATTCTGTGGCTTCAAACTTGAGCCATGGAGCCACTTTTGTCACTGCTGGGACAACCATCAGGCCTCAGTTATCTCTCCCATTTCCTTCGACGTTCGATACTCGAAGGAAAAGGAAAATCTCTAGTTCTCATGCATTTCTCTAGTTCTTACAATTAATGTTTTGGAAAAGGAAAAGGAAAATCTGAAACTATTTCTGTTGTGAGACTGGAGGGATCTCTGAGACTTTGCTGCCAAAGGCGGCAGATTATTTCTCCACAGCCTGCCTGTACACCATCGACGGTGGCCAAAATGATCTTACTGGTGGTTACAAGCTTAACATGACCACAGAAGAAGTCAAGGAAAATGCTCCCGAAATGTTAAGCAGTGTCAAGGTGAGGCAATAATTTATGTACGAGCAGCAAATTTATGCTGAAGGAGGAAGATGGTTTTGGATAACATAACACACTGGACCAGTGGGGGTGCCTGCCATGCTCTATGGACAAGCTTCTAAGCACAGATAAATATGGGGGTGGCAGCCCATTCATTCAATGAAGCATCTCAGTTTTTCAACCAAAAAATAAAAGAAGCTGTGGTTCAGCGCAGGAAAGATCTTCCCCAGGCTGCAATTACTTGCGTTGATGTCTGTTTACTCTAATCACCCAAGCTAAAAACATGTGGTAAATATATTTAACTATATAGCTTGGTGACACGACTAAAAGGTTGATATCTTCTCCCAAGTGTAGGAGTGTCAAAGTAATAAATAACCCGGCAAGACCGGGGTCGAACCACAGGGAGGTTAATTGTACAAATTATAGACAACAATTATAAGCAACAGTAATAGCAATAACAATAACAATAACAACTATAATAATAATAATAATAATAATAATAATTATAATAATAATAATAATAATAGTAGTAGTAGTAGTAGTAGTAGTAATAATAATAATAATAATAATAAAGAAAGAGAAGAAGAAGAAGATGTTGAGAACTTGGAAATGGAAAATTAATGTAAGGATTAAACAATAATAATAACAAATGTCAAGGTTAGAGGTTCCACTAATGGTATATCAAACAAGTATAATATAAACTCTTATTATTGAATTGGAAACCACACACAAAGAAGGTTCCAATCAGATTATATATTGTTAACATGATTACATTAGTTATCTTATTCAATTAATGCTAATACTTGTAAATCTCGTCAAGCATTCATGATTATAACTTATGTTAACAACAAATCAAGTTCCTTTCATAGCTCAGGTGTCGGTTATACCATACATTATGGGCTATGAAAGTGCAAGCATTTGTTGTACCAAGTGTTATACAACATAAATCAAGATTAGTCATTTAACAAGCAAAGTATTAAAGAGTGAACAAGATAACAAATATAAAACATGTTAGTATCAAACATTAAAGTCCATATTAAGTTTACATTATACTTATTCTTACACCATTAGTGTAACCTTTTCACCTTGACATAACTAACTTAGCTAGACATAATGAAAGAAAGCAAAATAGATAAACAAAATAAGAACATAAAAGATAACTAAGTAAAGAAAAGGAAATGAAAGGCATAAACTTGATATTAATGAAAGCAAAGCATAAATATTACAAAGAATACAAAGAGAGAAAGGAAGAGCATGATCTTGATCTGAACACCAAGATGCCTAAATGCATGGCAAATGCCTCCTTTTATAGGCCAAAATTGGGAACTATTGATTTGATGACTAATTGATAAGTGGGTGGCCAACTTTTGACTTGGTGACAATCCTTATCTTCTCTTGTCTGCCCAAAACGTCATTGATAACGTCAAAATTGGAGTCAGTTGTAAACATGAAAGTTGTAGGCAATTGTCTCAGATTTGTTGTGTAAACAATTCAGCTCATTTGGACTTCTAGAACTCCAGATATGGCCAAAATACCGAACAGTGCTCGGGCTGGAAGACAGATTCGGGCTTCTTTGTTGTTGCTACAATTTGGACTTGATAATGGTCTTTTTAGATCTTGGGCTCCATATGAAAGTTGTAGGCCTATGTCTTACCTTTCCATCCATATAAATTGGACCTAAATCTGAGATCTGTAGCTCCAGATATGACCCAATTACCGAACAGTATTCCGGTTTGGATTGCACCGACATCTCTTCTCTAAGTTTGACCATCTCTTTATCCTTGCAATTTAAGTTCTTCAAGTCATCAATCAATCCTTTCATTTATGTGATAGACCTGCATTAAAAATAGACATTTATCACAAATTATAGGTATCTTATATTATTAGATACATTATTATAAAACATATTTTAGTTAAGGAGTTATTGATACTTCAAGTGCAAAATGATGATATAAAACCATGATAAAAATGCACTTTTAAGTACTAATCACACCCTTCAACCAGCTTATTACTAGTCCCTAGTAATCAAAGCGTTACAACAATTTGCAAATTTCACAAAGCAAGGTATTCATCATTTAACTTCCATTAATCTATCCAGATAAACAAACTCTCATTAAATTTATACATCTGCTCAATACCTCTTAACAAGATATTAATAAACCTTTCTTTTGTGCTCAATATATCAACACATAATTATGGGGCTTTTCTTGGAAGAAAACAAAATTTTTGTTCTAATGTTTAAGGTTAACTTCCTTGGGTTGGGATTACTATTTTTGTCTCTTTTTTTTCATTTTTTTCTTCTTTTTTTTTTAAATCTATATACATATAATTTAAAAACATCATGCATCTTTAACCCATGTAACGAGTTTTCAGCTAATGACTCCCGGACCAGTTGGTCTTAGGGCATTAGGTGTTAAGACACCCCTACGAGCTTAGTAACTCGGGTCGCAGATACTGATATGTAGATAGTGCAATGTTTGATTCCCTTAAGCTTTTCTCCTTAACCCATGTAACAAGCGTTGCGCCAATAGCTCCCAAGTCAGTTGACTTTAGGGTATTAGGTGTTAAAACACCCCTTCAAGCTTAATTGCTTAGGTTAGGGAGGCTATGAAACCAAACTTATCTACATTTTTATTATCATCATTTTTTTTTCTTTTTTTTTTCTTTTTTTTTCTTTTTTTTTTAATTATATATAATCCCTTTCCCTTAGTTGTTACCTTTAACAAAAGAACATAAATAATGTAATAATCCAATATGCAACCCACAATCATATGTTAAAGTGTGTGTGTGTAAATTAAGGTTTAAGAATACATGTTAAATAAGTATATGAGCAGAATTAAGTGGTAACAATACGAGAGTTTGTAAACCTGAATATTTCAGGAAGTATTATAATAAACCTTGTTAAGAATGATTACTAAGATGCGTCTCAAGAGTCACTTTAACAAAAGAACTCCTTTACTCTGTCATCCTAGTAACAACAATTATGCACATGCTTTATGAAATGAAAAACAATTTTTTTTTATCAACTACTACCCTCTCCCCCCAACCAAAACGAGACATTGTCCTCAATGTTCTAAGGTAGAAAGATAGAGTATAGAAGATATCACCTGAAATAACGAACATTGACAAAACCTGAAACACACTAAAACAAAAATAAAAAATAACAAAACACAATAATAAAACCAAAATACACAAAAATTCACAAATGAAGGCTCAAATCCAATCTAAGCTTTTTACGGCTTCCCGTAGATGACCAATTTATGCGACTCATGGAAGGATCAATCACAGGAATGAAAGATTGTAGTTGGTCAATCAATTGTTCAGCAGTAGTAGCAGAGATTATGATTTGTCGTGCAGAAAATGTTAGAAATTCCTGTTCCACAGCATGATCAAGAAAAGACAACAACTTATCATAATAACCATTAACATTTAACAAGCCAATGGGTTTATGGTGAATGTGCAATTGAGCCCAAGAGGAAATATGAAAGATCTCTTCCAATGTGCCTAGACCACCTGGTAAAGCAATGAAGGCATCAGCATGATTAAACATTGCATTCATTCGAGCTGACATTATGGAGACCTGAAGTTCCTCTCCAATTGTTTTTCCAATGATGTCCCCTTGTGCCAAAGCTTCAGGGACGACCCCCAAAACTTGACTACCTCCTAAAAATGCAGCTATTGACACACCTCCCATTAACCCAAGACTGCCTCCTCCATACACTAAATGAATATTTCTCTCAGCTAGCACCTGACCAAGATGGTTTGCTGATTCTAAAAACTCCTTTTCTTTCCCAGGACTAAATCCACCAAAAACACAAATATTTCTTATTTGATGACTTGAGGAACTTGCCATTTCTACACATTTCTGTATTTGTTGAATGTATGGGTTGAGTAGAAATGAAAGGAAGGAAAAGAGGGTTTTATAGATGAGAAAGTAGAAAGGCAATCATAACATCTATATGTAGGCCAGCTAGAGTCTCACACACTCTCTCTCTCTCTTTATTTATTTATTTATTTACTTTTGAAAAAAACATGTGTATGTACAGGTAGTTGTGATTGTGGCTCACATTTTCCCTTGGTTTTACATCCAAGAACGGCTTAAACGCCCTCTATGAGTCGGGGATAGGCTTCCCATCCAGTTTTCTTAAAAACTGGCAAACAGGGTCTTTTTTAGTCAGATTCCCAAGACTAAGTCGATCATGTTCTTTATGAAATAGTGGCCATAAATCATAAATTGCACGATGCACATCTCCACTAGGATGCGTCTCAAGAGTCAATAGAAGATTATCTAAAGACTCCTTACTCAGGCCATCCTTAATGAATTGTATTTTATCTTCACGATTTATAGATACCATTCCTAAAGAACGACATTGTGTATTACAAGTCCATCTAGCACATCGATGACAGACATCCAGTCGTTTTGCATGACGCTTCTTTGCAAAAGTGCTTTTACCTGTTCCAGGCATGTGTGAAATGAAGGAGTTAGAGGACTCACCTGATAATCGGACCTTTGCTTCAATCAACCAGCGAATATCTTCAGGAATTCCATGATTCATTAACAATCTCAATCTTGCACATCTAGCACGGTAAATTTTTGTAATCGCATTCTGAGGCAGAGCGGGAAAATACTTTTTCAATTTTTCAAGATTAGTGTCCATTTTCAAATGAGAATTGGAAGAGAGTTTCAAAGAATTGCACAGATATATACACAGATATCAGTAATTGTGGGAAACTGAAAGAACCGACTTAAGTCACGGAGTACCGTTGTCCGCCATTTGACCGGGGTAAGAGAAACTAGCAAAAATCAATCAAAAAGAAATACAAAAAAGAAAATGTGAGAAAAAAAATAAAAATAATCAACCTTTATCTACAAGATCATTCAAACCAGCTGATTCATTTTCACTAGGAAAATTATCAAAGTAAGCTTTCAAACGATGTCTATTTCCCTTAAAATCATTGTCATTCATTGAATTCTCAATATCACAGGCCCCATAAGAATTGGTCCATCTTAATCTTAGCTCTTTAAGGAATGCATAGAGTTGAGAATCATAAAACAAAACTTTTTAACCAATGTTAATTTTTTGACAATTTTCACAAGTTTTGCAGAATGGATGTGTGTCCTTGAACATGGTGGGCCAATAAAATCCATTTTGAAAGATTTTTGCAGCTGTCTTTTTTGACGAGAAACAACTTCCACATGCTTCAGAATGACAAAGTTTAATGACACTACTTACCTCATTTTCGGGAATGAATCTTTGAAATATTTGATCAGGACAATATTTGAATAAGTTAGGGTCATCACAATAAAAGTTCTTCACTTTGTTAAAAAAGGTTTCTTTATCTTGGGTACTCCAATCAGCTGGCAAATCTCTTAAAGCAAGAAAATTAATATTTTTATCATACCAAGGCATTAAACTAAGAGAAAGTAAGGATTTGTTAGGAAAGTAATCATCGATTTGTGTGATGTCAGATGTCGAATCTGTTGTCACTGTTGACAAAAAATTCGCATCAACATTTTCGGTGCTTGTTTCATCCGTGATTTCTTCCTCAGAATAAACCATTTGCAAATCTTCAGTTTCATCCAATTTATTTTTACTTAAAGTAGATTCAAGTTGATCATAAACTAATTCATCAATATGATCTACTTCTTGTAAATCATTATCATCTCCAGGTTGCTTGCAAATATTGAAAATATTCATCTCCAATGTCATGTTTCCAAATGATAGCTTCATCAGTCCATTCCTACAATTAATCAATGCGTTAGAGGTTGCAAGAAATGGACGTCCTAAAATAACAGGAAATGAATTACATGCTTCAACAGGTTCTGTGTCCAAGACAATAAAATCCACAGGATAAATGAATTTATCGACTTGTACTAACACATCTTCAATTATTCCTCTAGGCACTTTTACAGATCTATCGGCAAGTAAAAGAGATATAGAAGTTGGTTTTAACTCACCTAGATTAAGACTCTTAAAAACTGAATATGGAAGTAAATTCACACTAGCACCAAGATCAAGTAAGGCTCTTTCAATTTTATGCTCTCCAATAAAGCAAGAAATTGTAGGACAACCAGGGTCTTTATATTTCAAAGCATTATTGTTTTGAAGAATAGCACTTACTTGTTCGGCTAGAAAGGCTTTCTTTTTCACATTCAGTTTCCTCTTCACAGTGCATAGATCTTTCAAAAATTTAGCATAGGAAGGAACCTGTTTAATAGCATCCAACAAAGGTATATTGATCCTTACCTGTTTGAAAATTTCAAAGATTTCAGAGTTGTGATTAACTTTCCTTTGTTTGGTCATGACTTGAGGAAATGGAAGTGCTGGCGGTGAATCAGTCGTTTCTTTGTAATTTTCAGATTGATCCCCTTCCTTACCTCAGAGATTGACTCATCGTCTTTCTTATAAGGTTCAAGAGAGGGTTTTTCAATAACCTTACCACTGCACAGAGTAGTGACTGATTTGACTTGATCCATGTGTTGGCTTCTGGAACTACTTGCATTTGCATTGTATTGCCCTTTAGGATTTTGTTGTGTTTGAGATGAAAACTTACCTTTCTCTTGGAAACTAAGAGCAGATGTTAATTTAGCAAGAGTATCTTTAAAATCTATCATGTTTTGAACAAGTTGAGTATTAATTGTCTCTTGCTTTTCAATGAATGCATGCAATGTTTCCTCAAGATTTCTTCTAGGAGGTGGAGCATAAGGAAGTGCATATCCATGAGAATTTTAGAAATTGTGGTGTGCTTGAAACGGTGGTTGTGAAGTTTGTACATTGTTGTTCTCACTCTTCCAATTGAAATTTGGGTGATTTCTCCAACCAGGGTTGTATGTTTGGGAGTATGGGTTGTGGTTGGCCCTTTGGAAACTGTTTAAAGCATGGGCTTATTCATGGAGACATTCCTTAAAAAAAGACAAGGTTGGACAATCGTTGGTTGAGTGTTCATTTGTTTCACAGATTTGACACACAATGTTTTCAACAGATTTTAATTGACCACTCTTTTTCAATTCTAGTGCCTCGACTTTTCTAGCTAAAGATGCAAACTTGGCTTGAAGGTCATGATCTTCCCTAAGGTTGTACATACCTCCACTAGATGTATGAGGTTGAGTTTTACTCAGTGCCTCATAAGTACCCGCGGTGTCCTAATTTTGAGCATTTTCAGCTAACAAGTCTAAGTACTTCATTGCTTCATCAGGGTCTTTATCTTCAAAAGTTCCATTGCACATCAATTCAACCATTTGCCTATCTTTAGGTGTTAACCCTTCATAGAAATGTGAAACCAATCTTCATGTTTCAAAACCATGATGAGGGCAAGTACTAAGCAAGTCTCGATACCTATCCCAACATTGGTAAAATGCTTCTCTTGGTTTTTGAGTGAAAATGGTGATTTGTCTCTTGAAAGAGTTTGTTCTATGAGATGGGAAAAACTTCTTTAAAAACTGTTGTTGCATTTCATCCCAAGCACGAATGGATCCAGGTCTTAAATTTTGTAGCCATGTTTTAGCTTTATCTTTTAATGAAAAAGGAAAAAGCTTTAATCTAATGGTGTTCATGCTACAATTTAAATTATTATATGTGTTGCAGACCTCCTCAAATTCCCTTAAATGCAAGTATGGATTTTCCAATTCTAAGCCATGAAAAGAAGGTAAAAGTTGAATAATGCCTGGTTTAAAATTAAAATGAGATGCATTGGGAGGAAAAACCATGCATGATGGTGCACTTGTTCTTGTGGGATTCATATGGTCTCTAAGTGTTCTAGCACGATTATTCTCATTATTTTCATTATGAAGTGATTGATTATCTTCTTCGGCCATATTTTTTGAAAATGATAAGGATACCCTACAAAGTCTACCACTTGATGTACGTGATCACACTCTCATGCACGTGTAGGAATAAAATTAAAAAAAAAAAGAAGAAGAAAGCAAAAGAAGGAGGAAGAAAACAAAATAAAAGGAAACAAAAGAAAAGAAACAAAGTTATATACAAGAAAAGTGAAAAGAGAAAATAAAATAAATACTATAATTTATACAAGAACTTACCTCCCCGGCAACGGCACCAAAAACTTGACACGACTAAAAGGTTGATGTCTTCTCCCAAGTGCAGGAGTGTCGAAGTAATAAATAACCCGGCAAGACCGGGGTCGAACCACAGGGAGGTTAATTGTACAAATTATAGACAACAATTATAAGCAACAGTAATAGCAATAACAACAACAACAATAACAATAACAATAACAACTATAATAATAATAATAATAATAATAATAATAATAATAATAATAATAATAATACTAGTAGTAGTAGTAGTAGTAGTAGTAGTAGTAGTAGTAGTAATAATAATAATAATAATAATAATAAAGAAAGAGAAGAAGAAGAAGATGTTGAGAACTTGGAGATGAAAAATTAATGTAAGGATTAAACAATAATAATAACAAATGTCAAGATTAGAGGTTCCACTAATGGTATATCAAACAAGTATAGTATAAACTCTTATTATTGAATTGGAAACCACACACAAAGAAGATTCCAATCAGATTGTATATTGTTAACATGATTACATTAGTCATCTTATTCAATTAATGCTAATACTTGTAAATCTCGTCAAGCATTCATGATTATAACTTATGTTAACAACAAATCAAGTTCCTTTCATAGCTCAGGTGTCGGTTATACCATACATTATGGGCTATGAAAGTGCAAGCATTTGTTGTACCAAGTGTTATACAACATAAATCAAGATTAGTCATTTAACAAGCAAAGTATTAAAGAGTGAACAAGATAACAAATATAAAACATGTTAGTATCAAACATTAAAGTCCATATTAAGTTTACATTATACTTATTCTTACACCATTAGTGTAACCTTTTCCTATACTTATTCTTCCACCATTAGTGTAACCTTTTCACCTTGACATAATTAACTTAGCTAGACATAATGAAAGAAAGGAAAACAAATAAACAAAATAAGAACATAAAAGTTAACTAAGTAAAGGAAAGGAAATGAAAGGCATAAACTTGATATTAATGAAAGTAAAGCATAAACATTACAAAAAATACAAAGAAAGAAAGGAAAAGCATGATCTTGATCTGAAAACCAAGATGCCTAAATGCATGGCAAATGCCTCCTTTTATAGGCCAAAATTGAGAATTATTGATTTGATGACTAATTGATAAGTGGGTGACCAACTTTTGACTTGGTGACAATCTTTATCTTCTCTTGTCTGCCCAAAACGTCATTGACAACGTCCAAATTGGAGCCAGTTGTAAACATGAAAGTTCTAGGCAATTGTCTCAATTTTCTTGTGTAAAAAATTCAGCTCATTTGGACTTCTAGAACTCCAGATATGGCCAAAATACCGAACAGTGCTCGGGCTGGAAGACAGATTCGGGCTTCTTTGTTGTTGCTACAATTTGGACTTGATAATGGTCTTTTTAGATCTTGGGCTCCATATGAAAGTTGTAGGCCTATGTCTTACCTTTCCATCCATATAAATTGGACCTAAATCTGAGATCTGTAGCTCCAGATATGACCCAATTACCGAACAGTATTCCGGTTTGGATTGCACCGACATCTCTTCTCTAAGTTTGACCATCTCTTTATCCTTGCAATTTAAGTTCTTCAAGTCATCAATCAATCCTTTCATTTATGTGATAAGCCTGCATTAAAAATAGATATTTATCATAAATTATAGGTATCTTATATTATTAGATATATTATTATAAAACATATTTTAGTTAAGGAGTTATTGATACTTCAAGTGCAAAATAATGATATAAAACCATGATAAAAATGTACTTTTGAGTACTAATAACTTAGTTCAATAATTTTCACTTAATATATTAAGTAATTAAGACTTCGTTTGTCTCAGCTTTGATTCAAACACATATTTTAATTCAGCCACTAAAAATTAAAAATAATTTTTTCACAAAAAACTACAACACTGTCTAAAGGACGTAAATGCTATAATTAATAGACATAATTTTTAAAGGGCAGGATTCGGACAGCCTTTTGTAGCATGTAGCGGTCAATGTGAGAAATATAAGTACAGCAGTGCGGGAAGATGAGGTGCCAGGATCGCTGTGAATGGGACGGAGTTGGTGACAGCTAATTCATGCAAATATCCATCAAGATCACTACAGAATATTGGCAGTTCTTTATAAACAGTGAATGGGACGGAGTTGTCAATTCTATTTTCATAAATCTTTTGCTTTTTCAATTAAAATAAAATATTTTAGTTTTACGGCGTTTTGGCATGTTATTTCAAAGTTATATATATTAAAAAAATATAATTTAAATTTAATATAAATTAATTATAAATTATATAATATAAATATAATTTAAAATTTTAAAATATTTCTAAATAGTTAAGATTAAATAAAAATTTAAATTAAAGTAGTTCAATTTAAATAAAATATCAAAATATTATGAAATAAAATATTTTAACACAAAAAAAATACATAAATCAAAATTATCTTTATTATTAAAATAGAAATAAGGATTGTGATTTTGTGATAATATATAGGAAAAGTTACCAACTAAATATTTTAATAGTTTATAATTTTTTTTAAGCTTATTTTCATTATTAAAAAATATTTTTTTAATAAAAATACTTTAATAATCTCTCAATTTATATTCTCTCTATCAAGAAGCTAGATTCTTTATAAATTTATTCATCGAATAAGCTAATGTTATCAAAACTAATAATATCTAAAGCATCACTTATTTTACTTAAATTTCTATAAAGTATAAATATGAAAAAAAAATATAAATATAAATCATATATATTAGTGATAAATCTAATTTTAAAAATATTAATATTATTATTAATGAAAATAGTAATAATTATTTTTAATATTATTATTAATATAATTGTTATTGAAAATAATAATAAAAAAAGCTTTTTATAGTTTATACTTGAATGATTTAATTAATTAAATTTAACCGAGTTTAATTTCATTTAAATGCTTTTCAAGTATGAAATGAAATAAGTAAAATGAAACTAAAATATTACGGCTGAAATTTATTCGAAAAATATAAAAAAAATTGAAATTTAAAATGAGATAAAATTTATTTTTTTTTTATTTTTTTTAAATTAATATAAAATATTTCAATCATTTCATACGAAACATATTTTTTCTTATATTATCAAGATTACCAACTTGATAATAAACTCCTATTTTTAGCATGTATTAAAGCTGCTAAAAACTAAATCAGAGCTTTCTCCGATGACCAGACAACAAAGAAATCAAAATAATAATTAAGCGATATAACTCCTTTTAAAAGTCAGAGGCTAAGGGCTGATGTCAGTATTCTTCTTCTTCTTTTTATTTTCATCATTTTTATATATATATATAACTTATTCAGGTATAGATCTTATATCTAAAAAGGTCATATACGGTTTCAGTTTTTCTATATATAAATCTATTTACAGATCTTGTATTTGAGGTTTTAGCATCTTGAAGTGTTTTAGTGGAAAAGAAAAATAACTAAATCTGTGCAAGTGGCGTTTTAGATGATACTTTGTATGCTTGCAATATGACATAGGGGATAAAAAAAAATTTAAGCTTAAAATATATTTTTAAATCTTAAAAAATTCTTTGTTATTGTCATTAAACCTGGAAATATAGTTGTTGTAATTTTTTTTTATATAGGTATAGATTTTTCTATTAATATATCTCTTGTTTATCTCAATCAATATAATTTTTTTAAATGAAAATATTGATTTTTTTTTAATGATTGCTAAAGTAAGTTAAAAAAGTATTAAAATAATATATCTATATTTTGTGTGATTGAAAGTTAAAAACAAATTACAAATGTGATAAAATCATGTTTCAAATTGATTTAAACATTTTAATAATAAACAACCAATTTTAATCAGATTTTTTTAAATAATTTATAATTAGTATTATTAACTTCAAATCAAATGCATAATAATTAAAAAAATTACTAAAATTAAAATAGAAATTTATAATAATATTTAAAAACCATATCAAAACTAAAAAGTAAGTAAATCCAATAAATTATTTTTGGGGTATAAAAAAAAATAAAGAAAAAACACAAAAATAAAAAAAAATAACAAAAGAAAAGGCCAATAAAGGGCTAGCCCCATCGCCTAATCCATGCACTCGTAGCATGCCAGGCCAGCACGTTTAACCTTGTTTAATTTTTTTATTAAGGGGTTGCCACCCTTTATTTAAAAAAAAAAAAAAAAAACAAAGTGGTACAGCAAGTCATCTATCATAATTTAGAAAAGATGAGCACCTCCCGCGCTTAAACTTGTGATCTTTGGCTTATCATATGCATTAATTAACCGATCGAGATGCGGCTTGTATTTGTAATAAATATATATTAAGGTGCTTTATTGTTTATATAAATAATAAAACACTATAATAAACCTTAGTTTTTTTTAGTGTTGTAGGGTAATGAGTTTTGAAAGAGTAACTAAAAGAATTGTCTCACAAGCTTATTACCTATTTACCTAAATACATCTAAAACATTTGGGAAACTTTACGGAGTTTCACAACCTACTAGGGTAATGAGTTTTTTTTTCTTTTTCAATCATTTTTTCTCTTTAATTATATCCTTAAATGAAATTAGATGATATTAGTATTGCAATTATGGTAAAATTACAAAAATAAAATAATAGGAATGAATTGCAAAAGAGTGAAAAAATATATGACTAACCTGAAATTCATGAAAAATCTCATTTTGCAAAAGTGTACTTTATAGTCCCAAACTAGAAAAAGGAGAGAAAAAGTTATGGAGAAACAAAAAAAATAGTTGATTGATACCATTTTAGAAAACAAAATGACCAGCTTAGTAATATCTTATATCGGCGAATAAGGATTTGATAGCTGGTCTTATTTGTAATGTTGGTTGCTAACCTATTTTACTTGTTTTTGGATGTCAAGCTCAGAAATGAGCTTAGCAGCTCACGTCATCAGAAACAAAACAGTAAGGATAATAAAGCTCAAAGCAAGTAATATATAGTAGGTTGGGTCGGGCTGTTACAAGTTTTGTATCAATAAGTTTCATTCAATAAAGAAAGTTCAATGCTGATGATTTTCCCCTCAAATATGTTAGGAAAAGAAGATCGAGCTTCATTTAGATTTTTTTTAGTTCAATTCATTTTAGTTTCCTAGGTAATTTTAGAGTGTTTTAAAGTTAACATGTGATTTAGAAAGGTTTTAATTGTGTTTCTAAATGAAAATTAATTGAAAATAGATTTTTAACCTAAAAAGTCTTATCCATGATTTTCCACTTATCATATTAGTGACTAAAATTTGGGTTGGACAACTACATGCAACACATTTGTTGTCCTTGTCCTTGTAGGTGATATGCCATCTTTTTTTATATTCTTTTTAAATTAAAGCACGATAACATGTAATTCATCCCCTATAAAAGAAAAAAAATGATCGAGGCACCTTGATTTTTTTTTAAACCTTGACACGCTAAGACACTCAAGCTTGCGGACTTGTCTTCACCTTTTATTTTTTGACCTTCAACATTTGGCTTTTGATTAAAAAATATTAGTTTTTTTTTTCATTTTTATTTTTTAAACATTAAGTTAATTATAAAATGGTTTTTATTTATTTAAAAAATTATTAAATCCATTAAGTTTATAATCCAAATGAGTTTGACAAGTTAACACATTAATCTCAATTTAATATATATCTATCTCAATTTTTTTTAAAAAAAATATCTTTAATATTTTTAAAAGCTAAATCGATTTGTTTTGGCCTTTGGGTTTTTTTTTTCATTACTTTTTTTTGTTCTTTGATTTATTTATTTATTATTTTTTAATGCATCAAATCAATGAAAATTTCAACACAATTTCATTTGAATCTTGAACTACGAAAAGAGTCAAGTTTAAAAGTTTTTAAATTTGAGATATTAAATCAAAGTTTAATTATAATAACAAAAAAATTTCCCAACCACTTAGAACAATTTTATTGTACTTTCATGAAGATCTTGCTGTCACCGGCATCGTAGCTTTGCTAGTCATCGAGTACTCCCTGCAAATTTTGCGTTGTAGGTTCGAATTCACCCATACTCGCTGAGCAACACCATCTTTTCTTATCTTTTTTGTATACGTGGATTTGATCCTTGAACACCTTTTCAAGATTAGTTTTATATATTTGTTTAATATTTTATTATATTTTAAATTTATTTATTAGGTTGTATGAGTGTAATGTTTTATACTTGTATTGCCTTTATATAATATTATCATTGTGAAAAAAAGAAAAGAAAAACAGAAAAACTACATAATACCCAGAGAATTCTAAATCATAAAAAATTGATTTAATATCTGTTCTATTTATTGATTAGTTATTGAAATTAATAGAATAAGACCACATATCTTTTTCCTGTAGTGTTAATTAAATCCTTATGATAATATAAATTATTAGAAATAATTTTCCTTTTCTTGAAAAATCTCATAGTTTTTCTTGTCAATCATGTTACACAGTAATTTAAGCTTGTTTTGTGATTATAAATGAAGAAATCGTCCACTTTTGTGATTATAAAAGAAGAAATGCCCAAAACCTTCGTTAGGCCATCACCACATGAGGCTAGCAACAAACGTTGGCCATAACTTTTGTTACTTGCAGCCACTTTGAAGAATGACATTGAAGATAGATTGGAAGGATCTCATTAAAATACTGTTCTGGTAAATTGCTTGACATATTTATTGTGGCAGCTGTCTTAAAAGTTGGTGAAAGGAACTCGCATGGCACCAATATGCATGAATACTTGAACTTAACGAAATGGGTGAGTTGTAGCCTCTCATTTGATGGATAATATATTTTTAATTTTTAGTTTAAGTTTATATTTAAAAGAATTAATAGTGTTACTATTCTTAGTCCTAGATAATATGAGTTTAATTTGTTTCCAAACTTAACATCTTTAAGTTTAACTAAGCGCTAAATTCAAACATGTATGAATTTTGCAAGTTTTTAAACTCAATATTTTTAGATTCGGCTACACATCGAGTCTAAGTATATATGAGTCTTACAAGTTATTAGACTCAATATCTTTGGGTTCAATAACGCGTTGAGTTTAAGTACATGTAGGTATAATGAATTGACGACCTATCAAACCCAATATCATTGGGTTTAGCAACGCTTTAAACCCACACACACATAAATCTTATAAGCTGTCAAACACAACATTCTTTGGTTTGGCCACCCATTGAACCCAAATACATATAAGTTTGGTTAGCTGCTAAACCCAACATCTTGAATTTAGCTACATGTTGAGCTCTAATAACTATGAGTCTAATGAGTTACTAGACTTACTGCTCGTAAGCTTGGTATCATACTAAGTCCAAATGGATATATTGAGTCATGAGTCTTTGTTTGTTTATTTTTATAATTGTTAATATAAAATATTAATATCAAGAATATTTATCTCTCTACATTTACATGTATATAGAAGTTTTTTAAGAACCCATTACATTTTTATCTTTATTCATATTGTGTAAAAGATATTTATCCCTCATCCCTTATTTAATATTGTGTAAGAGATATTTATTTTTTATTAATATTATTAAGAAAAAATAACCCTTCAAACCCTTCATCCCCACAACATTACAATGTTTAGGGGCTATAAATACCCCTTAAAGCATTCAAGTAAATAGTTTATAATTTTTATTATTTAAGTATTTATACTTTAATTCTCAAAGCATTTATTATACAAAAACAAAAAGAAATGCTTTTATTCCTGGAATTTAAATCTTATTATGAATTTATTATAACTTATTATTTAAAAATCATTAACTTTATCATCTGATGGTTCACAAACCCCACTATAAAAGATTGTTACGTAAAGAGTGAACTTTGTAGGCCAATAATTTAATTATTATGAGTGAACTTTGTAGGCCAATAATTTAATTTCTAAACTTTAAAAAAGATAATTTTAACATGAACAGAAAATTATTTATTATTCAAATACTTAAAAATCAATTTTTTAAGTGTATCAAGTTTTGTAACATCATCAAGTATCATTTTCACAATTATATTTGCAAAAGTAACTTCAATAATTCCTCCTATTATTGGACTATTTTTTGTATGGTTTTCTTTACTCTTTCAACATAAAAAAGTTGTTGCCACTCTTCTTCTAGAGTGATGTAACGATCCAGTTTGAGGATGAGGATGAAACCAACCATTTCTTCTCTTCTATAAATGTGTTTTGCTAGCGTATAACATGAATAATCCCTTTAACATAACCTGATTTGAGTTTCACATTAAATAAAAGAAGTTTACTTAATAATATCCGGTTAAAATCTTTGATCGTATTAATTTTTCAAAAAAATTAAAAAGAAACTATTAATTTATTTAAAAAAATTAATTAATCTAAATTAATCTGTTTAATCAAAAACTCAAATTTTATTTTAAATAGATTTTAAGTCCAATTTAATACAAACAAAACTCGGGTTCGCTTTATAACCCGCTGAATTTAATTAATAATAGCGTGTAAAAGGAATGGATCTCTATTTCATGTAATTGTTTCTTCAAATCACCAAGTCTCTCGGGACTCTTTTTATTAAACTTCTAAAGAGGTTTTTCAGAAAGTTAGAAAGGGGGGACAACTTTTCAGTTTTGGGACAACATGGTAACGAGAAATAGCTGTCTGCTGTTCTGCTGGGCCTCCTTCTATCCAACCACAATGTAGCCTGTGTTTAGTAGTGCATGGTCCCACCAACCAAGCCCAAACCATGTAGTGGCTCTTTATGCCTTTGAGGTTACATGCATTCACGTGACATGTTTGCTTGTAATGAGCCAGACCGGTCAATACAGGAGTTCCTTTTCTGACGTCTTTTTTTATGCTATTTGGAAAACGAAAGAGCCAAGTAAACAATCAAGTTAAAATTCAAACGCAACGAGTAAAATTGAGCTTTGCATGTAATCATGCTTATGAAACTGAATGGATGAAGACCAGCAATATTTGTTGCCTTTCATGGTAAGCCTAGCCAAAAGTCTTCTTTTCCAATCGCATGAAGTGTATTTGATAATATAATATAAAGTGTTTTCTATTTTAAAATATATTAAAATAATTTTTTAGATAGTTTTTAAATCAACATATTAAAACCATTGGAAAACACTAAAACTATAAAACAAAAGACATAACACCCTTTAATGTGATATTTCAATTTCAATGGTGATGAAAAAGATGTGTCAAAAGGACTTAGCACAGCACAATTTTAATCAAATTAATATTAATCGTGAAATATGATTCAAAATAAATGAGCTTGATTGATTTGGACACATGCAAGCAAAAGTATTTTTTTTTTTATTTTTTTATAAATCGAGGTTAAAGTCTAAAACTATTTTTTTTTATTTATAAATCGAGGTTAAAGTCTAAAACTATGAAACAAATAAGAAAATACTATTCCAAACAAGTTATAACACAAAAATCAATACAGATCCTCTAGAAAGTCATTAATAGTCAAATTATTTCTAGATAATAGATGCATGGAAAAACCAAAGTTAGCAAGTCAGAGTAATAGCAGCATTTACCTCTCTTTATAATTATGTTGTATTTGAACTTTCCAATCTCTACTTGAAGCTTGCTTGAGCTTTGCTAATCAAGACAAAGTTAGCATAAGCTTTTCATGAACTGGTTCATGATTACATTCACACGACTAAGGAATTAGATTTCAAAATAGTTCTGCCAATGCCCAAGAACCAAGCCAATTCTAGCATGAACTTAAATAATCACAGGCCATAACCCACCACGAGCTTAAATACAAATCTCTGTGTTAATAGCAAAACATTTAATTCAATAAGCCATGCAGCCTCTAATTAAGGGATATAGTATTAAGTATTAAGAAATCAACAACATTGAGAAAAAGGTAGCATTACATTATCAAAGAGTACAGTGCACACATATATTTACAGAGTAGAGGCTCTTAATTAACTCGTTGCATGATTCTATCTCAGTCGACTGCCTCGCATCCCAAACATCATATGCCTTGGCTGGACTCAGTCATTCACACTTTCCTTCATGAAAACAGGGTTGACCCTTCTTGACACGCACTCAGAGAAAAAGCAGGAAAGGAGCCAAAAGCAGAGTAATTATTAGGCATTCATAGAAATATCCAATCTGGCCTGTCCATTCTTGTCTACATAGCTACAACAGACTTCCAGCTTTATTTGGACCCACTTGCTCTTCCCCAAGCCAACCTCTAAGGCTCTAACCATCCTCCCTCTCTGTGACATCTGCCTAGCGACCTCCCCTTCTTGGAGCTCAATCTAACTGATTACATTCTCATTCCAAAATGATCAGTGATAGATGTGACATCCTTCTTAATTTAATCCTTAGCTTGGAGATCATGGTCAGATAATTTCAGGGCTGATATTATATTGGTGTTGATCATGCATGGTACTAGCTAGTAGGCAGCTTATGGATTCGTTATTCTTCTTACCAAGCATGCAAAAACAAGCTAAAGCTGGATGACCCACCTGTGTTATCATTCTCTAGTACTGAGCCATAATTCTCTTCTTCTTGAGTCAACAACAATGGTGGAGATGATGATGATGATGATGATGATGATGATGATGATGATGATGATGATGATGATGATGATGATGATGATGATGATGATGATGATGATGATGATGATGATGATGATGATGATGATGATGATGATGATGATGATGATCCAGAAACTAGCTTAAATATAAATAGACCTTGCCTTGGGCCTGAACCAAAGAGCCAGTCATGCACATCCCAATAAACATCCACTCTAGTGCTTTTATTCACATGGATGGACTCGTTTCCTCTAAATTTCCACTGAAGATGCTTTACAAGAATGGCTTGTTCCCCATCTACCTTTATCTCTAGTTGAGGATCAAACCGGTCACCAATAATATTGCTGCCACTGCTACCGCCATTGATGCATTCAATTGAGATCCCATGGAACTTTCCCTTCTCAATAAACTTAACTCTAGTCTTGAATCTCTTCTTGCCAAATACATGTTCCTTCCTTGACACAAGCATCGGCTCAATAAGAGCAGGCCTACAGCCTGTCTTTCGGTAGGCATCTTTCTTTAAATCTCCAACAAGTAGAACCACCTCTTCTTCGCAGACAATAGCAACATAGTAGTCTGATTGTGGCTCCGTCTCCCCATTGAACTGTGCGGCCTTAAGGTCCCAGACCACATCAACAGCCCTACCATCTACTATGAATTGCTTTGAACCTTGTTTTCTCCAAAAGTTCCATGGCTTAAGCTCGACCTTGCACTGATGATGCTCGCTTCCATTCGTTGCTTGAACAGAAATAGACAAGCCATGCATCAAGAGATTCTTGCACCATGTAATGATGATCAAACGGCAGAGACCAGCTAACTTTGTTCGATACACAGACATAAACACACTCTGGCCTGACCTGGTTACAGTAGCCCCTGGCTCAACAATTTGCCTTTCACCAGAGGAGAAGCAGGCAGGGATACCTAATGAATCAGGCATGATATATGCTCTCTATACACTACAAATAATAAGATAGAAACGGAGAATAGATTCAAATGCTTGATTAAACTAACTAGAGGGAGACAAGGTTCAGGAGATTTGGGTTTGATCAAGATCTCTCAGTTTCACCTCAAGGTCTGTTCATGGATGCTACTGGCTAGTTGTTTTCTTGGGAGAATGTTAGATATCAAGACTCGAGAGATCGTCCTTACTGCTTCAATAACCAATTTCCAAACTCGAAGTTATTTTGAAGATAGAGGAGTAAGAAAGTAGGAAAAGCAACACATTTTATAAGCCATTATACACTTCTCGTGCAAGCTTTTCAATCTCTCCCCTTTTGCTTTTACTCCTTTCTGTTTCCAATCAACTTAACTTTTTCCCCGTTCTTAAAGTGGGTTTGGCTTCAATCATAGGTTACTATCATATTTATTTTTTATGTATGATAAAAAGGGAGAAAACCCTTTTCCTCACATTTGAGGCTTCTGATGAAAGTGTACTCCCTACAGAACAGAAAAAGGTTGGTGTGGGGAAGAGGGTCAAGCTACTTTCAATATAGGAGCATGTGGGAGGAGTGAAAAGATGCTGCTAAATAAGATGTGGAAAGATATTTGGATTTTCCATATATATATATATATGCGCGCGCGTGTGTACGCGCTTGTTTTTCTACCTCTTTACCCGTAGTTTTCCTTCAGTCATTAACTTCCTCGGAAGAGTTATTGCAGGAAAATAATTAGACAAGGAATCTAGATTCCAGAAGCAACAAATGCTGAAAACCAGAGGGATCTAAGGCTGGCCCAGCTCTTGGTTGCCTCTCCACCTAGAAGACAAGCACGCAGAGAACAAAGAAGCCTAGATGATGCGTAAGGAGATAATTACTTGTCAAATTAGAGTTTGAATAATAACTTCCAGACTAGAGAGTTTAATTCACCCTTGTGCCTTTATTATGAACTTGGGTATGACCTGATCTGTCTCCAAGGCATGATGCGTAAGGAGATAATTACTTGTCAAATTAGAGTTTGAATAATAATTTCCAGACTAGAGAGTTTAATTCACCCTTATGCCTTTATTATGAACTTGGTTATGACCTGATCTGTCTCCAAGGCTCTCCTCATGAACCTTATTAATTTCACCAAATATGACTAACTGTGATTTCTGAAAATAATTTCAAGCAAATTTTAGGCTTTTTGCATAACCAGGTGGAAATCATGATACAAATTGATCCTTTTGGATTGATTTCATCTCCTTTTAGTTTGATTTCATTTACATAATACATACCATCAGTGTTTGTTACACTGGGGTCTGAAGCATGCTGTATGATCTTTCAGCCATACCTGGAAACAGAGTATCTGGCAGCATCCACATCCTCTGATCCCGCTACAAACAAAATGCTCAGACAAAAACTTCAAATTTTATTAATGTAAATGGTGATCTGAAACAGACCCTGAGAATATTGAAAATTCCAAATGGCTCATCCTAATTCATGGCAATACAATTAACTCGTTTATTAGACAGCAAGATTGGTGGTCCCGAAAAAAGCATCAATATCAGTACGATCACAAGAAGTACATCTGAGCTGGAAAGCAGATGGAAGATAAAGGAAAATACTAATGGAACTTGCTGCCTCATTAGCTGTTCAAAGATACCACAATTTTCTATATGGACTTTTACAATTAGGAGTCTCAAACCTAGGCAGCGCACTTGCATGGTTGCAGGTGTTATAGCTAATAACCTAGTTTTTTCAGGAAGCAACACAGTAGGTTCTATTAGCCCACAAGATCAACTGTTATGTCTGAAATGATTCAAATCAATTATCATTACTGTAATGTCATCCAAACTACCCCTAGTCACAGCAAGGTTCACAAGCTCCTTACAAGCATTCTCAAGCACCACAGAGGCAGATCTCTTCTTGTACCAACTATTTTCTTTAATAGGAGACTCGGTCTTGATGTTTATTCGCTTGACCAATGAAATTTTTCTTGACTTTGTTGGAGGACTTTCATTTTCACATGCAAAATCATCTTCATTGTCTTTCCAGCTGCAAACCTTCTTCTTATAGCTTGGTGAGTGTCTGGACTCTTTTTGCTGCTTGACGAGTGAAATCCGCCGCAACTTAGATGAAGGGCTTACATTTACACAACCATAATCAATATCATTATCTTCTAGAATATCTCCTGTGGTTCCCACATTCTTCTCAGCCATACACAATGAAATTACCATGTCAACAGCTTCTTGGTTCCCAACCTAGGGCACAAATTACCAAAAAAGAGTTAACAGCCACATAATTCCATAAATCAAGCAATGAAGTCAATGCCTTCATAAACCATACAAATGTCAACTCTGTCTGTCAACTTCAGGATGCACTACTGGACCTTAATGTTGCAAAAGTAGAGAAAAGGTGCTCAACCCTGTAAGAGATGGTTTTATACTAGTAATTGAGATTAAAGCGGCCTTCAATTTTCACAGTTAGTAGGTTAGGTCCAAACTTAAATGAGTGATTATTAAGTAAAAACTCTCAATCCCATAATTTAATGCATTTGAAATGACAAAGCATATTATTTTACCGAGAGTTCACACAAGCAAAAAGAAATGAATTTAACAAACGAAGGCAAAGGATAGAATAAAACAATTTTCCATTACCAATATTTATGAGTTAAATCCAAGATCAAAGTTCATGCATAAAGTTTCCACAATGAGCATTGTCCATCTCACCTCGTCCCACAGTCCATCAGAAGCTAAGACGAGAAATTCCATGTCTGGACTCAGCTTCAGGATCTTTGTATCCGGCTCAGCCAGTACCCAGTCCTTCAGATGAGCATCTCCAATGCTTCTAGAAACAGAAAGTATCCCATGAACTCTCCACGCACCTCGATGAATCTCAACATATCCTCCCTGAATCACATTATTAATGAATATCACAGGTAATCCACAACCCCTTTCATGCACTGCTGTATATACTACCATGTTTCACCATGATATAAACCATACCTTATCTTCTATCCTTTTACGTTCATCCTCCCGTGCTGCTCTATGATCTTCTGTAAGGGCTTCAGCTACTCCTCCTCTACAAAGAACAGCTCGACAGTCTCCTAAGTTTGAGATAACAACCTCCTGCCCTTCAATTAAGGCTGTGACACAGCAAACGCCACTGACTAAACCCTGCATTATTGACAATATACAGCCATTCTTCTACAGTTGATCAAGACAGATAATAGGAGTGGTGAAAAAGAAGATGCATTATTGTTGCACTTGTACCAGTCTACTCCCTCCTTTTTCAAGTAATGTACACAGCAGGATATATAAAGATGGGATGGAAGAACGATGTCCAAATGCAATCTCAATAAAGAAAAATATTTATCATCACAAACAATTGCTTTCAGCTTCACATTTAGTCTTTTGAAGAACCAGTCCTATCCTCGAGTTAGTCTATTCACCATTCAAAACCAGTTTTGTAAGCCTTAATCAGATAGAATCAATTATGTAATCCATAAACAGGATTGGTATAGCCAGTACTCCAATGGTCGGTGTAAAGCTTAGCTGAGCCTGACATCTGAGTAGACTACTTATGATCAAGTCCTTGAAGGTTTTGGGGAGTTAGACTGACAATGAAATCACAGAATTCTGCATCACGACACACAAGACTCACATCCAGTTTAGAATGAAGAATTAGGACTTCTACATAATTAAGACTGATATAAAATTAATTCAAGCTGCACATAGTCTCTTGTTGCTCACAAATCATTCTTTTTCAGTCAATTATCTTTCTCCAAACTATAAATAGCAGCAGCTTTTGTGGACCAAGAAAACCCAATAATCTTTAGCTTTCCGATTATGGACAAGTATAGTCAAAATTCTAATTAAAACAGTTTACCTGCCTTATAAGCTAGAAGCAACAGTTGACACGAAATTTCAAATGCATTCCAATTTGCAAGAAGAATTAATATCATCAAACATGAGAACAAAATTTACAGATGTCCAACGATTAGTGTACAAGAAAGAGTAAAGGGATGATGATACCTGTTTCAAGAAATCCTGGTCAGTTTTCAAATACCCAGCTTTAACAGCTTCCTCTTTGGAAACATTCCCTGCATCACAATTCACCATCTTTTCAAGAATATTTACGTGCAAATTCTCTGCAACAAACTCCACTGCCTTTTTGCCTCCATGCCCATCATAAACTCCAAAAAATCCCTACACGTTACATTACCCACAAACAAAAATCAGAAAAAGAATATATAAATATCGAGTTGGAAAGCCGAGAAAACCCAGTAGTAAGAGAGAGTATTACTTGGTTTGAGTTGCCATGCAAGCAAGAAACAATCTTGTGGGTATCTTCCATGAATTTTTTCTTGCCTCTGATAGCAGAAACACCAACACCATTCCCACTGAAAGAAAGGGCAGTGTTCCTGGGAGTGAGTTCTTGGAGACGGGGTTTCGTACTGGTATGACTCTTAACAGTGTGGATTTCTTGGAGCACATTTGGGATCTCAATCATGGGCGGCCTCTTTCGCTTCAAAGAACTACAAGCAGTATCTAAAGCTAATGATGATTCCTTGGTGGGTTTCTCGTCCATTTCTGCCTGCAAATGCTAGGTAGAGAGAGAGAGAGAAGAAGAAGAGTTGGGCTGCCTTCAACGGCTATAAAAAAATGAAAGAAAAAAGAAACTGAGAGAAATGGGAAGGATTTGGGACTTGGGAGTCAAAAGTAAAATGGAGAAGGTGGGTCAAAAAATCAAAAGAAAATATTTTTTGGGTTTGAGCCGTTGGAGGTAAATAATGGTCAAGACTTTGAATGTGTACTTAGTTGGACTTGGAGGGAAATGAATGCGAGTCTAGTTCTGGATCAAGTTAGGGCACCCTTAGATGAGAATTTCAATTTGGTTTTCGTTAATCCATGCCAATTTTCTTTTTTCTTTATCTCAAAACACTTGTATTGTAAATATAGATGCATCACACACGTTATTTGATCTAGAGCTCGAGAATTTCTCAATTTTTTTTATTTTTTTCCTTGTTTTTTTTATTATTTTAATGTAAAAAAATAATTTTAAAAAATTAAAAAATATTATTTAAGTACATTTTCACACAAGAAATATTTTAAACTATTTAAGAGAGCTAGGATATCTAGCAACATTATAGTAATTATTTTTAATATATTGAAATAATATTTTATTAATATTTTTAAAATTTTATTTTTCACATTAAAATATCAAATTAATCCAATTCAGAAACATTAAAAAAACTAATTCAAAAAAAATCAAAAAAATTTTAAAAACAGCATTTTATACCGTAAAGACAAACAATATCTTCGAGAGGAAATGGGAGTTCCTGGGATAGGATTAATGGTAGAAAGAATTCGAATTCCTTGGCTTCCTTGATTTAAACCACAAATACATTTCAATTTGGTCTTCATGGTTTCTTAATTTCTTCTCAAAAACAAATAAATAATGGTCTTCATGGCAGAGGCTTGAAGCCTAAACACCTTGATTGCAAGGAAGAGTCGGAGAGTCGTACGAGAAGTACATAACATCCATCATCGTACTCTTCTTGCTTGGTAATAATGACCACAGTTCCAGCTAGCTTGGCCAAATGAAACTATTTCTGGGTTATCAGACCAGAGGCCGGCAGCTAACAGAACAGAGATTACAGGCCTCCTAAACACAAACTCCAGATTTTCAAAATTTATCCAAGTTTCCAAAGAGATGGCGCCATGAATGTGCAAAAGACCTGCAGAAATAGAAGCGGCAGCAAACAGTTCAACTTCATCTGCCACCAGCTGCGACATGCTATGGAATCAATGGACTTCAAATAAAATCTAAGACTAAAACGCTTTTTATATACAATCAACTGCATATACTGCAAATCTATACACCAGTTCATGTTTCGGACCATGAATGAACTGAAAGAAGTTCCGACTCCTTTGACCATGACCAGCTTTTTATATCTATAATTTGTAACTTTTTTTTTTTGGTGGGGGTGTTTACACTGGATCCGGCAAAGACCCCAGAATTACAAAATAATCATCTAGCATACAAACCCCTTTCTTAATTTCAGGGCAAGTATCCAATCTTGCCACAATCAAAGCCATTTTATTGCTAAGCTTCGTGAGCAAGGTCATTTTGATCGGACGAGGCAAAAGAAGGAAGCCAGAGTTCTATCCTGGTTCCCCCAGTTCCAAGGGCTGCGTCTGAGACTCGAGGTGATATGACACGAACCACACAACCATAATTCTCAAGTATCTCACGAGCAACAGTCAGCCCCGCAACAAAATTCCATGTCATGTTGTCTTCGACCATGTTTTCTGAGAAGAGCTCTGCTCCAAATGGTATAAGCGATCGCATCTGGGTCTGCATCCACATTCACAGGCATATCACTTAAATCCAATCAACAACACAGGTTGTATTTCAAGCACAATTGGAAAGGGTGCTCTGTGAGCAATGACATGATTTTGTCCATTTCTTTTCTCACATTTTTCAAGAAAGTATCCACATGGAAAGGGCATTGATGGAAGGAGTTTATCATGAGACATTACGTTGTAACATTTAGAAAATGAAGAAAAAAAGAAAAGAAAAGAGCAGCCACATTGTATACAGACAATGCAAGAAAATTTTGATTCAAAAAAGACAGTTTTAAAATCAACAAACCAATTATGTGGGCTGTGAGAGTTGGGAATGCATGCAAAGAAAAATATTTTTTGTATGATGAACACTTGACATTGTTAGGATCCCAGTTAATGCATAGCAACTAAATACTAGAAAGTGTGTTGAACCACTTTCTAAATTAAAACCAGAAAATTGCAATTGACCTTTGCTTTGCTATCCTTCCAATCTATTCTGAAGTACACTTATTTACTTTAAGCCCTTCATGAGAAGGAAGGTAACAAATCAATCCCTGGTATCATTCTTTTGCTATGCCTCCCATCCTTCCATAAGCAACTTTAAAAGGATTCAATATGTGCACTGTTTGGTATGTCAAAGCATCACAACCCCATGAAGCGAACAAATAAAGAGAATCCAAGAGATTCACAATCACTAATTTGAATAAAGAAAATGTACTTGGGAGTGAAAGTGGACCGTTACCATGTAGTGCATATCAGGGCCATCGTCGTCAATAACTACAAGAGCACCACCTGCTGGTGCTCCAGTAGATACAATTTCAACTTTGCCACCAACATGTGTGCGCAATAATGCACCCTCGATTAAATTGCTCAGAGCCTGGCGTAAAGCTGGTTCTTCTATGGCAACTTGCAGAGATTGAGAAAGTTCACTGAGTTCTAGAATACGTTGCTGCTTATTGGCAAGAGGTATCGCTGCCTCAACCAAATCTGACAGCACCTCAGAAACATTGCATGGTCTTCCTGACACATGACAAGCATAAGATAGAGGATTTTTTTTTTTTTTCAATTTTAAAGGCAAGGATGAAATAAAACTTGGGTAGATTTAGATTTCAAATGCTCCCCCCACCACCAAAATACAAATAAACAGACGTGCAACCAAATAGAAAATAGAAACTTTATTTTTAGCACTAGATCTCGTGTCACATTTCTTAATGTTCAGAGCCAATTCAAATACTATCAACATGTATCACTCAAGTTGAGGATTTAATGCAAGGCTACCACCTACAAGGCTACCACCTACCGTATTCCATGTTGTTGTAGAGGAGAAAGAGCCAAAGGTGGCATAGGCATCTCCATGTCCTTGGATGCAGGATTTAGAAAACGTGGATTGCCAGGAGTTTGCAACTTATCACTGCTATCATTCAAGAAGTCTTCTGGTAATTGAGATCTCATTGACTCTGGATGGGCATAAGCTGAATTGTGAATTTTCTTTAATGTCTCTCCATTATACCGCAGTATATTGGCCTATATAATCACGAAAGAGAAATTTGGTTTTTCAAACTCCACAATTTCTACACCATCAGCAATCTCACTATGAATTTGTAATTCCAACTGCAATAGGCTGTGAAACTTAGAGACAATTCAACGCAATGTAAAGTGAAACTATACATCAAAACCAATGGCATTTATATGAAAGAAGTAACTAACCAAATAATCCTCAATGGTAAACAACCATTTTGGGAAAGAAAAATTGTACTTTGGAAGAATGCTAAAACAAAATTCACAAGGCATAGACTATGCACACCACACACACACTCAAAAGAGAGAGCGAGAGAGAGAGTGCCTTTGTCAAGTAAACAGCATCCTGGAGTTCTTGAAGGGCATCTCTCATGCTATCACCTTGAACAATGATGTCTTCAACAATGTCATAAGCAATCTGCAAGAATATAACTTGTTCACGTGTATATAACATCAAAAGGAAAGGGAAAAAAATTAATTAAAAATCCAGGACAACATAAAAGCATACCTCGCTTCTCTTCGTGTGAATTGATAACATTTTACTTAAAGTTCTAATGCTAGAGAGAGGACCACGAATCTGTGAGAATTTTCAGTCAAAAGGAACCACCAGTACATATATGTGAGAATTTACTATTTGATTTCCAAAATAAAAATGTCAAAAAGAAATATTGCAAGATAACTGGAAAACTACAATTTACCTGCTCAACCAGAGTAGTCATTCTGACATTATTTTGCCATGAAGATTGCTGAAGTAACAATGCTTTCTGTGGAATCAATAAGTGAATAAGCCAAACTATTGATAAATTCAGATGAAATAACAAACAAGAGCATCATATACCTAACACGCCAATTAGAAAAACCACCTTTGTCCACAAAGAACAACTAAAAACATAAGACAATGCGGAGGGCCAATAAACAAGGATAACCAAATCTGAGTGAAAGCAAATGAACGGACCACTAACAAACTACAAGAATTGAGCTTAAAAATATCTAGAGGAATCTGAAAAACTAAAAATAAATTTTATTATGCCAATGCTGTCGGTCGTGCACTTGTACATGGATTAATTATTACACATAAAATTCAAATACCGCAGTTTAAAGGGAGGCCAGAATACATCCATGAAAAAGAATAAGCATTTAAGATAGTCCATCAAAGGCAAATTACAAGCTTAGCATTAGGGCGTGCATCTTTTAGTATCTGAAAATGAAGAGATTTACAAATGGATTTCCATGCATATAGAAAAACCAATACTTGCAAGCTGATTTAAAATAACAGTGGAGTCAGAAAAACAATGGAAGCTACCTGATCCATAACATAAGCCATGGCTAGAGTATGTGAAATATTAATAGCATTCAATCTCTGCTCAGCTGTGAAGTTAAACATCCTCAATGGCTCATCATTTAAAGTCTGGATGCTCCACGATTTTGATTTTTCAAACGAGGCAGAAGGCGAAGCGTAGGCTTCCTCTGGAGAAACCAAATCACTTTCCCCATTTGCACATGATATGTCCATTTCCATCATCGGTAGCTCAGCAACCAAGAACCCAACAACAAAAGGGTGCTTTACCATTGGAAACACAACAGCTCTATGCTCAGCCACGCATTCTGCCTACAAAAAGTACAAATCAACATTTACCCTAAACAATAAGGGAAATGTTTAGTACCGCTTGATGCTGCAGCAACTTTCGGTCACGCTGCAATAACTTACCGATTCATGTTGGCCCTGCGAAATGTTACTGCAGAATGACCAAAATTACTGCTAAGATTCATAAAAGCTACTGCAGGATCAGGGGATGGCAGCTATAGGCGTTACCACCCACCCGAGTAGCCACGAATCATTGTCCGAAACAATAATAAACAGTCATTGATTAAGATACAAATTATTAGTTAATTTTTAAAAAAAAAAAAGACAACCTACTTGTTTACTAGAAAATGCAGCTTCTGCAGCACGTAATCCAGTTGGGATATTGAAATTAGCGACTAATATCACAATATCTGATGATGATGCATTCACTCCGGGATATGACGTCACTCGACGGAGCTCTAAACGGTCCATTACATAACTACCTGCCGGCCTCACATAAACCTGCAAAATTAGTTTAAAAATAAATTAGAAATAATAAATAATCAGCCAATATTATGCAAAGGAAATGAATATTAATGGAGGAGTAAAACAGGACAGACGGAGAGAATAGCGTTGGGATCGACGATTCTGTGAAAGAGGTCGAGTTGTTGGACGCAAAGTCTCTGAAAATCAGGGCTGGGCAGCACCAATTTCGTCTTGTTATCATTGTTGTTCTGACCCTTCTCTATCTTCTGTACAAACTCCACTGATGAACTAGAACCTCTTCGAATAGCAGAAGCAACGGCGGATGCCGACGACACGAACCCCGATCCTCCTCCAGCTTCCTCATCGTCATCTGAGAGCGAGTGTGTCACGTGATGGATAGGATTTTCAAGATTGCCGTTGCTGGCGGTTAGGGAAGAGGCAGAGGGAGCTCGGAGGAGTGGCTTGAGGGTTGTGGAGGTGGAGAGGAGGTTAGTAGCAGTAGGAGATGAAGTGGAAGTGGAAGTGAGAGTGTGATTGCGGAGGAGGAGGAGAGAGTTTGAGCTTGAGCGAGGGATTGCGGAGAGGAGCATTGCGGTTTGCTTGTTCCTTTCTTCGGGATTATTGGGACCGTTGTCGTTTGTTGCTAATGCTGGAAGTTTGGAATTTGGAAGTGAGAGTGGATGGACGGACGGATAGACGGAAGGATGCATGGACGGACGGATGGCTTGCATTCTGTTGGGAAAAGGATATTTTTATCCCTCAATTTTCACCCTGTTCCCAATTGGGTCTACAAACAAAATAAAAACCTTTTTCTATTGGGTTTTCATCAATTTGACATTACCCTCTTAATCCTTGCCCCGATTGTTTTTTCCCTTGAATCATAAGAAATTTTTTGTGTTTTAACAAATATTTTAAAAAAAAATTAAATTTTTTTATTTTTTATTCAAATTAATATTTTTTTAATATTTTTATTTAATTTTAATACACCGATATTAAAAATAATTTTTAAAAAATAAAAAAATATATTATTTTAATATATTTTTAAATAAAAAATATTTTAAAAATTAATCACAACTATACTTCCAAATAGATTTAAAAACTAAGTGTAAATACTGATAAACTCAAAACTCGTTTAACCCAATTATAAAGAGAAGGAATTTAAACTTAGACGGTGATTGTTCTGTTGTTTTATAAATATATTAAAATTATATTTTTTTATTTTTTAAAATTTATTTTTAATATTAGAACATCCAAACAATAAAAAAAAATAGTTTTAATAAAAAATAAATAATTATGCACAAACACTATCTCTAAAATTTATTAAATCTTATCAAATAAGAAAAGTGTCGATTATCAATTAACAATGAAGCTATTTGCGATATCAAATGAATCTCATTAAGGGAGATACTGGATTTGCTGGTTGAAAGTAGTAAAAGTTTGACAAATTTAAATCAAAACCAATCATATGCTAACCCTAATGTCAGTGAAAAGGTTGTGGTACAGCGGTGGGAGGGGTTTGTCCCTTTCCTCCGCACCTGAGTTCGAATCTTACCATGCATGTCTGTCATCTCCGCGGTGCTTTACCTGCTCACTGGGCTTGCAGGATGTTCAGTGGGCCGTAGGGATTAGTCGTGGTGCGTATAAACTGGCCTGAACACCCCACGTAAATAAAAAAAAAAAAAAGTATCTTGTTATATAAATATATCGTTGTTATCCTATTACTTTAGCTGTTCTTATTGCTGTTGCATAGAGCCGAATGATAATTTAAAGGAGGTGTTATATAAACTGTGATTTAAAATATTTTTTATTTGGAATTATATTAAAATTATATTTTTTATTTTTTTAAAATAAAAAATATATAATTTCAGCTATGTTTAGGCTTTAGAGACACTACTTTACTCTTCCTAGGCTTCTCTAACGTCGAGGCCTCGAGGAGACTCCTGTGATATCATACGAAATAATAGCACATGGCCGGCATCTGCCAGAGATCCTCCTTTTGTTCGCTTTAGCGGAGATGAAGCTGCTGAGGACATCTTTACAATTATATTAAAAGACGTCGATGTATGGAGCACTGATCCTTTTCATTTTGATAATTAAACTTAACGTTTCTGCCAATTCTTTATTTATTAAGACTGTCTTTAGCTTCGCATTTCCTGTAACTAAAACTCATTAATATTTTACTATAACGTGAAATATTATTTATGGTGAATGAATTTATTATAGATTGTATTGTTAAATAATATAGCTTAGTTATTATAAATTATGAGTATTTTCATTATAAATTGTATTATTTATAGCTTGCAGAATCCAAACACTAAACTAGAGGAATGTTGGGCACATCCTTACAAACACATAGTGTTTGGATTGTCTACTTAAAAGCTAAACACATTCCAGTACACACATGATATTTGGATTGCACTTAGCGTGATTTATACTCATGCCCCACTTAAAAAAACTTAGCACATGTCGCTAGATCTAAGAGAAATTGATCCAACATAAAACCATAATCAATGGGTTTAGTATTAGGATCCAATTATTATTGGATCCTCCGTCAAGATTCAAGCTTCATGATTTTAGAATTTTAAATATTATTATTATTATTATTAAATTTCAAAGAAAATATTAGTATTAATATTGAAAATATATTATTATTTATATTATAAAATTTTATGGTATTTTTTATAAAAATAAAAGGTGAGCTCGCAACATGATATTATTAAAAATATTCAACAATTTGAGGTTTTAATATGAAAAATATTATTATATTTCTTATAATACAAAATATTCATATAAAACATATTATTATTTTTCTTATTATTCCAATTATTCCTATCAAAAGATTATTATTTTTCTTAGAATTCAACATGGTCATCTCAAAGTTATTATTATTTTTGTTATGATATTATTATTTTTATAATAATTCAAAGTTTTAATATAAAAAATATTATTATTTGTGTTCTAAATATTCTTGGAATTAAAAATGATGTCATTTATGTTATGAATATTATTATTTTCACTATAATTAAAATTATTAATATTAAAATTATTATTTTTTATGTTATAAATATTATTTTATTAATAATAATCAATATTATTAATAAAATAAGTACTAAATTAGAAACATTTTATTCTTAATATTGAAAAACAACCAAAGATCTAATTTGAGAGCTAAAATTAAACATTATTATTATTATTATTATCATCATCATCATCATCATCATCATTAATAATAAATTTAAAAAAATTGTTATTACTATTGAAGAAAAACAAAGTGAAGATATGTGGCGCTTGGGCTCCTGCCCGGAGGCTGAGCACACCTCCTAAGTGCATGCAGCGTTTGGGTTTTGTCGTAGCGTTGGGCACATCCCAGTGCACACGTGTCACCTGAGTTGCCTGCTTATGGGTTGGGCGCTCCTTAGCGCACACGTGGTGCTTATGTTGCGTTTGGTGAGCCAAGATTGCGTCCCATTTAAGACAAGTAACGCTTGGATTATGGCTCATGATTCAAGGAGAATAGGTCAAGTGTTAGGATGCTCCTTAGCACACACGTGGTGCTTATGTTGCGTTTGGTGAGTCATGATTGCGTCCCATTTAAAACAAGTAGCGCTTGGATTATGGCTCATGATTCAAGGAGAATAGGTCAAGTGTTAGGATCCATGATCAATAGGTCTAGTATAAGGATCTAATTCTATTATGTGCTTCATTAAAACTCAATGTTCATGGGTCCTGGGATTCTAAATATTATTGTTTATTTTAATAATATTATTATTTTTATTATAATGAATATTATTAATAATTAATTAATTAATTTAAAAGAAAATATTATTATTTATATTATAAATTTTTATGGCCTTTTTTATAAAAATAAAAGGTGAGCCCATGGCGTAATAGTATTAAAAATATTCAACAATTCTAAATATTAATATAAAAATATTATAATTTATGTTGTCAATATTATGTTTTTTTATAGAATACAAAATATTCATCTCAAAGATATTATTATTTTTGTTATAAATTATTATTTTTATAATAATTCAAAGTTTTAATATAAGAAAATATTATTATTTGTGTTCTACATATTTTTTGAATTAAAATAGTATTATTTGTGTTATGAATATTATTATTTTTAGTATAATCAAAATTATTCATATTATTTTTTGTGTTTTAAATATTATTGTTTTTATAATAATAATTATTATTATTAAAAAAATTATTAAATAAGAAAAAAATTTATTCTTAATATTGCAAAACAATCAAAAATTTGATTTAAAAGTTAAAATTTAAAATTACAATTAATATTATTATCATCATCATCATCAATGAATTTTAAAAAATTATTATTATTATTGAAAAAAACCACTTAGGACACGTGGCTTTTGGGCTCTTGCCTAGGAGCTGGGCACACCCCTTATGCACGCATATCCTTATATAGACAAGACTCTTCGGCTTCTACCTGGAGGTAGTCACTCCCCAGGGCTTGGGCTCCGCTAGATTAGCCATGATCTCACCCCGCTAAGGACAAGTGGCTTTTTGATTATGGCTCCAAACTCAACAAGAATGGATCGAATGTCAAAACTCATGATTAACAGGTCTAGCGTAAGGATCCAATTATATTTGGTATTTCATCAAGATTTAATATTTATGTGTCCTAAGATTCTAAATATTATTATTTGTTTTAGAATTACTATTATTTTTATTATAATTAATATTATTAATAAAATAATTAATAAATTTAAAAAAATATTATTATTTATATTATAAAATTTTATGGCATTTTTTATAAAAATAAAAAGTGAGCAATAGTATTTTTAAAAATATTCAACAATTCTAAGTATTAATATAAAAAATATTATAATTTGTGTTGCCAATATTATTATTTTTCTTAGAATACAAAGTATTCATCTCAAAGATATTATTATTTTATAATAATTTAAAGTGTTAATATAAAAAAATATTATTATTTATGTTCTAAATATTCTTAGAATTAAAAACAGTATCATTTGTGCGATGAATATTATTATTTTTACTATAATAAAAAATATTAATATTAAAAATATTATTTTTTGTGTTATAAATATTATTATTTTTATAATAATCAATATTATTAATAAAATAATGACTACATTAAAAAAAATTATTCTTGGTATTGAAAACAACCAAATATTTGATTTGAAAGGTAAAATTATAAAATATTATTAGTATTTTTATTATCATCATTAATAAATTTTTAAAAAATATTATTACTATTAAAGAAAAACCATGTGGTGACATGTGGTGCTTGGGCTCCTGCCTGAAGGCTGGGCATAGCCCTTGCACACACATGACGTTTGAGCTATACCTCAATGCTGGGCACATCCCAACGCACACTTGATGCTTGAGCTCCTGTCTCGGTTATGGAAAAACCCTTGTGTATATGTGGCGCTGAGTTATTGTCTCAGTGTTGGGCACATTCCCTGCGCATACATAGCACTTGGGCTCTTGCCGAAGTACTGGGGATATCCTTGCGCACACGCTTAGGCTTTTACCTCTATGTTAAGCACATCTCTATGCACACGTGACGTTTGGGTTGTTTTCCTAGGGGTTGGGTACACCCCAACACACAAGTGACTCTTAAGTATGCTAAGACCCAACTATCCTTGGACCCCATATATTGCAGAACTCAAAATAGACTTGAGTTGACCTAATTTTTTATGAAAATAAAAGGTGAGTCGTGACGTTACGCGGGTTGCCTAACTAGTATTGTACTATAATTTAAAAGATATTGGGAAAATGTTGTGTATTTACTATTATTATGGATTACATTGTAGACATAATGAAATTTTTTCATGAAAAAAAATAGATATCTGACATTTTTTTTTTTAAAAAAATGTCTAGTTTAAAGAGTCACCCTCTAGTATTATAGTTATTAAGAATCATAATTGGTCAACAAAAATTATATAGTACGAAACTAATTACGAAAAAAAAAAGATATTATCATATCTTAATCGTCCTACCTGAGATAAATTATATTGTTGATTTTATCTTAAATTACTACGAATTTGTTTTCCTCTTTTTTTTTTATCTTCTTACAATGTTTTTGACTTTAGTATCAGCAAATATTTATTTACGAATATTTTTAACTATAATATTAATAAATATTACATAAAAAATATAATATTTTTGATTTTAATATCAATAAATAAACCCATAAAATTTAAGTTTTTTTAAAAAAAATATTTTTTAGGATATAACTCAGCAACATGGAGTAGGCTAGACCTAACAACCCAGCCCGGTCTGGTTGGCCAGCAAAGGCCCGCGCGCATGAACAGTAAAAAGTGAATTAAATTTCACATGCATAGTAACGGAGTGAATTAAGTTTGCCTGCACAGAGACGAGAAGAGCTACCTGGTGCGGAGACGAGGAAAGTGCTCGGGGATGAAGACGATGGTTGGCGTCAACCGGGGTGAAGCTGGTCGCACTGCTGGTCTGCTGCTACGGCTAACACCTGCTCGCGGTGGTTGAGGGGCTGCAAGTCATTGATGGCTGCCGGAGCTGAAGACGACTCCGCTGTTGTAGCCGGTGCAGGACGACTGGGCTGTTGAGAAGCGCTAGTGGAGCTTCCAGGTGAGGGGAAGGGAGAATGCAAGAGAAAGAGAGCGCCTGTCGCAGCAGCAAGGTCCCTGTTCGTCTTCACTCACGCCGGCCTCTCACAGCAGCGTTCTGTTCCTTCCCCTCGTGCAAGAGCTCTCTGCTTCTCTTGATTTTTAACAGAATGAACGTCCTTCCTGCTTGTTGTGAAAAAATCCTTGTTCGCGAGTTTCTGCTGGTATTTGTTATCATTCGCGTCTTGTCACTTCTCCTGGAGTAGCAGCAGCCATTTATGTGTGTGTGTTTTTTTAGTTTTTACGATAGTGTGAGAGGTCGAAGATGAGAGGCCAAGGGGAAGGTTCTCCTGCCTTGGCCTCCGAGAAAGTAGAAGAAAAAAGTACACAATGTTGCCCGATTAGTTAAGATGGTTTTTCTGCCTTATTTGGTTTTTGTTGTGGTTTCTTATAACGCCCTTTAGATTTTTCGTAATCCCCACCAAGGTTTTTTTTTTTTTTTTTTGTGTGTAATGGCCTCCACCTTCTGCACAGTCGAGATTTGTATTTATATTTCAAGAGTTATATTAGGTATAAAAAATACAATTTTAATCAAATTTATTTTTTAAAAAAATTAATTTAATAAAAAATCAAATTTAAATGGTAAAAACACATTAGTTTATAGTTTTCTTATAAATTGACAAATAACACTTTTTATCAAAATAAATTTTTAATATTTTAATTTTAAATTTTAATCCCTGTAAAAATAAATTAAAAATTAATGGATCAAAATTAAATTATGATAAAGTGTCTGCATTGGAGACAATACTGTAGCGCCTACAGAGGACATTGTCCTTTCTATGTTAGTCAAAAAGTACTGTTGAGTTTGATAACTCAATCAAATCCAAAGAGATTAGGTAAATAAAAAAAATCAATCAATATTTTTTCATCAATTCAAATTAATATATTTTTATTTTTTATATTATTTTAATGTGATCATATAAAAAATAAAATTTTAAAAATAACAAAAAATTATCTCAATATTGTTTTTTAAAAAAGTATTTTCTATAGTAGCGCTATAAATAACACATAGTAAAACAACTCTCAATACACTAACAACTAATTTTTTTTTTTAATTTTTTTCTGTTAATATATTTTTAATTTAATTTTATTTCCTATTTGAATTTTTTTCCTTTGCTTTATTATTATTATTTCCATATTGTAAAGAGAAAATAAATTGATATGTTTTTTTTTTTATTTCAAGTTGGATTGAATTTTCTTATGAAAGCATATTTGTTTTGCATTTCAAAAATGATATTAAAAAATTTAATTTTTTATTTTTTTCTTTATACCAATTAATATTTTTTTATTTTTTTGTATTATTTTGATGTGATATTATAAAAAATAAAAAAATATTATCTTAATGTTTTTTTTAATATAGAGTGTTTACACTTTGGACGAAATTATAGTGTCATGAGGGGGCGTTGCATTTCTGTGGTTAGTGAAAAATTATTGTTGGGTCTGGCTGGGTAATCGGACCCAATAGCATTTAGTGTAGCTTGACTGTCAGACCTAAAAATCTTGGATCTGACTCATAAAATGTTTGCAATGTAGAGGATATTGTAGCGACTATAATTCTATGAAGGGTATTATTTTTTATGTGTTTAGTTAAAAAATATTATTAAGTCTAGCTAGACAATAATATCTAATATTGTTGGGTCTAGGTTAATCACCACACCCAAAATCAGAAACACAACCAGATAGTTTCTATTAGTTACTCTTATTTTTACAGAAACATAAAAATAAAAGGAAAGCAGACAAGGTAGTAATGGCACAAAGGATTCCATTCAAAAGTGGTGTTAAAACAAATTGAATTTTTTTATTTTTATAATAAACTAATATTTTTGATGTGATAATATAAAAATATAATTTTTTTAAAAAAATATTTTTTTTTAACATAAAGTGTTTGCATTCATGTGGGGGAGCGTTGCCTTTTTTATATTTAGTGAAAAATTATTGCTGGGTTCGGCTGCCCATGCTGACCCAATAATGTTGGGTTGGGCTACCAAGCCACACTTAAAGAGATTGAGTCGATACAAAAAATTAAAAAATCAATTTTTTTTATTCAAATTAATATGTTTTGATGTTTTTGTATTATTTTGATATGATGATATAAAAAATAAATTTTAAAAAATAAAAAAAATATTATTTTAATATTTTAAAAAATAAACATTACGTAATATTATAATAATTAACATATGAGCCCGTGCTCCATAGTGGGTCAATAACAATTTTTTTCAAATGTAATAATGCTAGTGTTGGGATAAAAGCATGAAATGTATTTATATAATCGCTGTCTTCAAATAAAGTTTTTTCTATAATAACATCATGAATAACGTATAGCAAAGCAGCACCCAATACATCAGCAACTATTTGTTTTCTTTTAAGATATTTTTAATTTTATGTTTTTTCCTTTTTATTTTTTTCTTTTCTCTGATTGAATTTTTTTTCATATTGTAAAAAAAAATAAAGTGATGTGATTTTTTTTATCTTATACAAAAGTTGGATGATGATAATTTTTTTATTTATTTTAAATTGGGTTGAATTTTCTTATTAAAGGATGTTTGTTTTTGTGTTTCAAAAATGGTATTAAAAAATTTTGATTTTTTGATTTTTTTCTTAACTTCAAATTAATTTTTTTTTGATATTTTTGTATTATCTTGATGTGATGATAAAAAATAAATTTTAAAAAATAAAAAATATTATCTTAATATATTTTTAAAATACATACATGTGTGTGTGTGTGTATATAATAACCTATTATGTAATAATATAATAGTTAGCATATTGGCTAGTGTCAATAACATTTTTTTTCTTTCAAATGTAAAAATAATGGAGTTGGGTTAAAAACATGGAATGTATTTGCACCATTATTTTCAAATAAAGTATTTTTTACGATAGCATCATGAATAACGCATAACATAGCAGTGCCCAATACACCAACAACTAATTTATTTTTCTTTAATTATTTGAAGATATTTATAATTTATCATTAAGTCTTGCTATCAGCAACACTCTATAGCATTGAGTCTAGTTGGATAGCTAGACCTAATAGCATTGGACATGAGTTCCATGATTTTGTAACAACCTATCTAACTGAACTAGCCACATTATCATTTGTTCTCTTATGAACTTTACTTTTCATTTGGCAAAGTTTTGCAAAGTCTAGCTTCTTGGTGACCTGGTGAATAGATTGATCTTGCCGAGTCAGAATACTATTCAAACTCAGGGGAGGGGATTTCTCTTGGGTAACATTTGGGTCAAATAAAATTAGCAAACTTAGTTTTTTGAATTTATCCATCATAGAGGTATCACTCATTAACTGTACAAGATGTAATGTTGAACCCATAAGCTGCTTATTGCTATACGAGGATACTAGAAGGCATTTGTGGAGAATATTCATCAAGATTATGTTAGATAAATTCATTCCTATTAAAGAGGCTATCCTTTCAGCTGGAGATTGTTTACAGCCAAGAGGCTTTAGCACCTTGAGTTGTCTAACAAGCCATGCAAACAAGGAAGAAAGTAGATCTATTTGGCTATTCTTTGTTTCATGTTGTCGTGATATTCCTAAATACTATTAGGAACGCTATTAGATCCTGACATTAGGATTCAATAGATGTTGGGTCTTGCTGGCAAAAGGATCTAATAACGTTGGACATGGGTTCCATGATTTTGTCACAAATTATTTGCTTGAACTACCCGCATCACCATCTATTCTCTTAGAAACTTTACTATTTGTTTAACAAAGTTTTACAAAGTCTAGCTTCTTGGTGGCCTGATGGATAGATTAATTTTGTTAGGTTAGAAGACTATTCAAACTCGGGGGAGAAGACTTTTTTTAGGTAATATTTGGGTCTGATAAAACTACCAAACATATTTTTTTAAGTTTATACATCACAGAGCTATCACTCATCAACTATGCAAGACACAATGATTGCCATATAAGGACATTATATGACATTTATGGAGAATCTCTATTAGGATTGTTTTGGATAAATTTATTTCTGGAAGAAATATGCTTTCAACTACATATTGTTTATAACAAATAGGCTTTAGCCCCTTGAGTTGTCCAACAAGCCATGCAAATAAGGAAAAAAGTTGATTAATTTAATGATTCTCTGTATTATGCTCGTATGGTATAAGTTATGTTCCTAAATGCTACTGGGTAGCCAAACCCAAATCTATTGGGTAGCCGGATCCAATAGCATTGTAGCGGCTAGATTTAATGTTATTGGATCCATCTTTACAACCAGAATCAAGGCTATTTTTGGTCTGGCTTAGCCGTCAGATCTAATAATTTGGTATTGCCACCAGACTCAAGGAATTAAATATGTTTTTTATATTTTGTATATGTTTTTACATTTAAAAAAATATTATTAATTTGCTGTAGAGCGCAAGCTAATATGCTAGTTTTTATATATGCAAGGAATTAAGGATATTTTAATGTTGAAGTAAAGATTCATTTTGTTAAATAAAATTTTCTTAGACATTGAGAGTGGAGAGAGTTGCTAAAAAATATCAAGGAAAAGGAGTGACTAAATGACCTTATTTTGATATTTATTTTTAAAGGGAGTCAATGAAAATGATGTTATATTTTAATCATGCTAAAAAATAAATTAGGGTTTGTAAAGTTTATTTTATTTTAGTATACATGTCTAAATTAAAGATGTATATAAAAAATAAAAGGTAAGGAAAATGAGTGCCTACTATTTTTCTCTTTTAGTTTTTTTTTTTCTTTTATCTTATCATCTCTATCTTCATCATCTGCCTAGAAAAATTTAAAGATTAATATGGATTTGTCACACTAACCTTCCTATAAATATACTTTGTACGTAATTATTTCTATTATAATTCCTCGAATAAATATAATTTGCAAATTATAAAAGTGTAACTTATCCTTATGCATAATTATTAGACTCGATCTAACTCAACAAGTTAACTCAAGACCAGGCGACCTAAGGCCTTAACCGGGTTTAAAGAGAAAAATCAAGGTTGTAGTTGTTACAAAAAGACTTAGGTGACCCGTCAGGCCAACCTACACCCATGTAATTTGCCACACCATCCAATAAAACGCCGCTCTCTTTTTTCATAGGTGGAAGCTCCCCGGTAACAACCTAATTTCTTTTCCTAACAAGCCAAAAAAATTAATGTACAAACACCTAGTCTCGCAATTTTTGTTTTTTGGTGGATGCTCCCTGGAACAAAGCATGTAAAATTAAGGTTCAAAACAAATTATTAAGACAAAAGGTATAAAAGCGTTGCTTTACACGCATGAAAGGCAATTAAAGATTTTTTCCTTGGGCAGCTCAATTTTATAAACCGACGGCTATTTTGGAAACCAAGTGCTATAGGCCCACATCTATTTTCTTTTTAATTAATATAGTTATATAAACCAAGTATTTCTTGGGCTTTTCAGTAACCATTATATCAGTAATTACAAAACTTAAATTTAAGATTAGAGGGAGAGTAAACCCTTTACTCTTAAACTCTTATTATTAAATCACCTATTAAATAGTTTATTTATTTATGTATTTTTATTTTTTGGATGGGATTTTATTATTTAAAAAAAACCAAATGAGACCTTTATTTTACTATAAAAACTTCATCTTCTTAATTGAAATGTAATCAAGGAAATATACTATTTTTTTTTCTGGAAAATTAATTTAGGAGAGTGAGGAGACGCAAACAAGAAAATTATTTCTATGATGTCATGTTTTAGTGAAACAAGATTTGGCTATCAGGCCAATGCTTCTCCCGAGGAATGGCGCATGCAGGGAGAGTACTTCATCAAATCTTATCTTGAAGATTACTATGCAAGCCTTAGAACGAAGGCCTACTTACGCTAAAACGAGCTTATAAGAATTATTTTAAATGGAAAAAACTGCTTTGAAAAGTAAAAAAGCACCCTTTTCTTTATCTCCTGCAGATTCTGTAAACATGGAGGGATCCATTGCTGTCGAGAAACTTGCATGCTACCAGTCGCAAAGGATAGCACACCGAACTCCACTACCTCTGTGCTCAATGGCCTTGCACCTAAGAATTGCCCTCCATCAAATTACAATTTGTAGCCAATAAACTCTTCTTTACGAAACCCCATCTGCCCTTTTCACGTACAAGCTAAATCAACCATACCTAACACCTATCTCTCCCAATTCACTTTGGCATCATGAGTGGCGTGGGATGAAATCCAGATCTTCGCTGCAGACTCGTCGATGTTTTCGCTAGTCAGAGGCTAGCTGCCTGTCGGTGTGTAAAACAAAGAAGGTTCTTATGCTGAAAGGGAGGAAATGAGAGGGTGGAAGAACAGTAAAGATACAGGAGTTATCAAGGAGTGTTTTTCATGAGAGGAGAAGAGAGTTGGGAAGGATACTCTCATAAGATCTTGGAGCTCAAAACTCTATTTACAATCACATATACGTTGTCTTTAATGAAAACAGTATGGCCTTTGATTGAAACAAGAAGAAGCTTCGGCCTAAAATACTATCCAATCAATGAATATGCCATGTTTTTAAAATATTTAAAAAATATTGAATTTATTTTATTATTTTTTCCTTAAATTATTCTTTTTAATGTTTTTAAATGTTTTGATATACTAATATTAAAAATAATTTTTTTAAATAAAAATAATTTTAAAAATAACTGTTACGGAGTTATCTTTACTTCATGTAGATTGTCCCGAACGTTAAGAATTTACCCAAAAAAAACAAAGAAACAGAAGCACCACCCAAGATAAATAACAAAAATAAAAATAAAAAGAATTCGATGGTGTTGTAAACCAAGTGCGGTGATCTGGCCACGTGGGCACATTTGTTAATGTCCTGTTTGGCCACAACATGAAAATCAAGAACTTTCAGCTTCAGCTCCACTAGGACCGCACTCTCCTTGGTTGCCCGAATCTCTTTAGCTAATGCCTCCATTTCGCTCCCTTCTTTTCTCATTTGTTGATGGAGCTGCAAGATAATTTTTGTTGACCGACTTTGGAGTCAGCCACAAAGCTTAAATCTGACACCCGTCTGATCACGTGGCAGGTCAGGTCCTTGGATTAATTTCATTGGGCCCCTTTGGCGGCCTAACAGCGTGGGCTTCAAATTTGAAATTTTTTAGTTTTTTAAAATTATTTTGAAATGTTATTGTTAAAAATAATATTTTTTTAAAATATATCAATAAAAAACTTTAGGGATGTTGTTAGGTGAACAGATCTTATTAGGTGAAAAGATAATATTTAGCTTCAGCTTTTTAAAATGTTTCTAATTTAAAATATTAAATTAGTTTTTTAATGTTTTTATTAATTTTAATATTAAAAATAAAAAAATAAAATCATTTTAATATATTTTTGAAAAACAATCAACACCAGCCACATAATCAAATATATTATCAGTCCACCCAATATAGAAAATTGTGTGTTACGAAAGGTGCGCTTCAAAGAATACTTTTTAATATTTCTAAGCTTAGGGAGCAAGTGTGTTTTCTTAAATTGTTTTCTATATTTTATTTTATTTTTATTTTTTTTAAAATAATAATATAATATATAATTACAGTTATTTTTTAAATAACTTTTCATAATATATATATATATAATATATCAATATATATCAATGATATTTTTTATTTTTTAAAAAATATTTTTGATATTAGCACATAAAAAAAATTTAAAAAATATTAATTTAAAATAAAAAAAATTAAAAACCTGATCCAAGATATCCAAACAATAAAACTTGGAGAAAAAAAACATGCACTCGCTTTATTAAATAACAAATGATTTGGTATAAAAATTTAAAAAGTACCAAAAAAAGAATGAATGCCGAATTCTGAAAAAAAAGAAGAAGATTGGTTTATATTTACTTAGTGGATCTTCACCCACTTTAATTTTTTATTTATTTGTTTATCATGGAAAAGGGTAGTGGGTCGACGAGGAGAAACAACAAGTAATTCGCAGCCGCTGTATTTGAACGTTAGAGACATGGCCCCGGAGCCCTTGACCTTATAATTAAAAAGAGTTTCGGAAGCGAGAAAACAGGATACCTTTTAATTTTTTTTAAATTATTTTTTATATTTATATATTAAAATGATTTAAAAATATTAAATAAAAAAATTAAAATTTTTTAAAATACAAAAACATAAAAAAACAACAACATCCTACACAGCAGTCGAGAGAAGGAATTTGAATCTTCAAGTTACCATTTAAAAATAATTCAGGACTCGCACTGTCCTTAGTAAGCACATGAATCTTTTTTATATATAGATACGATAATTTGAATATAAATTATATGTTTTAAAATTTAATTAGAAAAACAATTACTTTAACATTAAAATAGCCACTTAAAAAAATCAAAGTGATGACAAATGGCAAGAAATGATTCGAAAATATTTTACATGAAATTAAAACAGGTGTACAAGACTCGTGCCGTTCAAAGATTTACGCTCATGGAATGCACACGACGAACACGATCACGAGTAACGCAACCTTTCAACATAGAATGGGTTTTTTTTTTTATTATTATTTATTTATTATAGCCAGGTATTTCATCGTTTGGAACTCGTTTTTTGTGATTAATTTCTAATAATGCTACTTTCATTTTATAATTATTATTTCTGCTCCAAAATTTACCTTTTCATTTGAAGTATAATTAAAATGTTTATTATACTGATTTCATTTGAAATACCTTCTTTTTTTTACAATTTTTATTCTAAAATTATTAATAGAAAATAATTATCCCAAACCTATTTACTTATTTATTATTTAATGTGATTAAATATGGGTTATTATAAAATTAAAATGTTTACAGTATGTGATTGCCTTTTCATCTGAAGTATGATTAAAATGTTTATTATGGAATTATTTAATGTGATTTCATGTGATCTATGTTAATATTATTTATATTAATAAGATTATAAAAGGTCAAAAGATAAAGAGTTACATCCAAACTTTATATATTATTTAATATATAGAGTAAGGGTGTCAAAACCATATTGTTAATGAATAAAAAATCTAATTATTTATTATGTAATGTGATTATTCTTAATCCAATAACTTTCTATTAATATTATTTCTTTCTACTATTTTTTCCCAACAAACAGCAAATAAGATTATAATAAAATATTGTTAGAAATAGATATTTAACATATAGTTTCATTTATTTGTATTAACAACAGGAGGTGCAAAGTTTGTGTTGGGTATAGATTTTATTTGGGTTATCATAATTAATATTATAAAAATGGATAGAGTTTGTGAGGAGCATGGAAGAGACATTGAGCAACAGAGACAATGATAAAATCTTGATAACATTATAAAATATTAGCAAATTTATTTATTTTTCTCCTTTGCAATATGAAAAAAAATTATTATAAAAAAATAGCATATATCATATGAAAGAAACTATTACAGAAAAAATCACATATCAATTAATCGGAGAGTTATAATTTAATAATCATCAATACTCTTTCTTTCCTTAAAAAATCCCAATTAAAATCTAAAAAACTATTAAAAGGCCGGTTGAAATTACGTTTTGAAATATATATATTTTTATTTAATTTTTTTTTTAAATATTTTTAGATTATTTTAATAAAAAAATATTATATATATATATTTAAATATTTTAAAAAATAATTATGACCGTACTTCCAAACGAGGCACCAACAACGAAGGGTTACCATCATTTGACCAAAAGGTAGTCGGTTTTCATATTATTCATATATACATATATATACATATACATATATACATATAGATATATATAAGGAATTAATTAAATTTAATTTAACTGAAATCCAAAACAAATTAGCTTTGGAGAAGCAGCATAGCACAGGCAGCTACAGGAAGAAAAAATAAGGAGGAGAAGGCAAAGTGAGATTAGATTTATTCAAATCTACGCTTCTTCCATTACCCAGCCTCTCCTAGTTTCTTTTCTATCCATACCAATCCCTCTTACACGATCTTGTTGCTTCTTAGCTACTGCTTCACCTGTAAAACGCAACCAAAACAAACATAAATCAATCTCATCTCTCTCTTCTCCTCTGCGTTTTATATTTATATATATTTAGGGAGGAGCAGGGAGGCGATCACGAGTTTTCTTCATTTCAGTTCCGAGAAGAACTCGAGATTTCTTCTACGCTTTCTGTTTTGCCCGATCTATCTCTTTACTTTTCATGTGCGTTTCTTCTCTTGCACAATTTTAATCATTATTTTTTTTTAATGCTTCGGCTTTCATTCAAGTTTAATGAAGTAAACTACGTATTTAGCTTTGATCGAGCAAGGATTCACTCTTAATTTTTCTTTTCATTAATAATATCAAGTTGCAGTGATAGATGTTTTATGGAACTCTTAAACAGCAGCTAACTTCAAGGTCTGGTTTATGTTTCTGGTCGTTTCCTTCTCTATCCTCGAATCTAAGCAACCACAACTGTTTTTTAGGAAAGAAAAGGGTAAGGTTTGGGAGTTGTTAGTCAAAATAGGCACGGGGATTGCTTGATAATGGAGGTACTAAGCTGAGGGAGTTAACCAAATCGTAGGCAGGGAGCACATGCTTAACCAAATCTTAGGCAGGGAGCACATGCTTTTGTTTATTTGATTTGATTTTCAAGCGTTTTCATGGCTAGTTCGTGTGTATGATAAATTCAACAAGTCTGGATTGACTTGAGATGTGGTTTGGGAAGGAGAAGTTTCGAGGCGCTCTTTAGCTCTGTTTCCTGGCGATTTTTGTTTCCCTTTTCTTTTCCGTTGTCACTTTAGGGCAGGATTACCATCTGCTGGTATTTAAAATAATCATAATTAATGCTGTGGTTAGTTTTGCATTATGTAGGAATAACAAATTTAAAATCTTCAAGACTGATTTTTCTTTTTTGCTGTTCTATTCATATCAGGTTTGGCGTTCCTCTGACCTCCTTGTAAGCAGACAGCTCTCTCCCTTGATACATTTAGATTCGTATTTCTAGTCATTAATTTGATCTGGAGTTGTAAACACAATGGGAATCCTTGCACTCAGGTTCAGACTTCTGATGGTTTATATATATATATGTATATATTTATAGTCTCTTCTTTGGACAATTTTTTCTTAGGTTTAAATTTCATGCCATCTTTACCAATGAAATATTTGCATATGTTGTGTTGCAGTACTGGTAGTAGAAAACCAAATGAGACCATGAGGATACTCTTAACTACATTTCTGGGAGTAGTTTTTGGCTTTTTGATAGGAGTATCTTTTCCGACCTTGTCATTGACTAAGGTATACAATTTTTAAAGTGCTTTGTGTGATTTTTTCATTCTTTTCTTTTGTTTGTGTTCTCTTTTTTTCGTATTATATGGATGACTATATTATCTAGTTTAGATGCTTTCTTTTAGTTAAGTTTATATAACATTTATGTGGTCTCTGAATTTTGGCAGTCAAATAAGTCATCGGGCTTCTTTCCTGTCATTGATTTGGCATACAGCGAGGACAAACCGGGATCTAAAACCGTTTTGAGCCCTTGGTCTTCTATGAAGGGCAACAATAGTAGCTCAATGCAAGCACCAAATTCAAAAGATAAATCCAAGGTATGCCTCCTTTCTGGAATCTTAACATCATTATACAGAGATCCCTTGCATGATGCTTTCGGTACAAGATGGAGGATGTAGTTGATCAAAATTTTGAAAATAAAAACAAAAACTGTGCATCTGGGATCACATCAGGAATTAGCTCTAATTTTGTTTTAAGTTTTAACTAGCATTGAGTTATTGAACTATCACCTAGCTCCAAACAAAACATGTTGCAATGTTTTGTACTTTGTTGGCTCGACTTTTATTCTCATTCTGGACATGAATGGACATGGATGCTTGGTTGCAATCCTTCAAATATATGGGAAAATGTTAAAATAAAAATGTATTTGTGTTGTCTAATTGGGTTTGTAATTAAGTTTCTGACATCCGTACCTGTGCTGGAGCAACACATGTTATGTGCTTTTAAGATAAATGATGTGGCTACATACAGGCGCCCGTATCATGGTTTTTAAAGAGCATATTCCTTGTGGTAACCATATCTTGGGTATATTCATTATGTTTATCTCATTTGCAGTGTGAACAATATATTATCACAAAACTCTGAATAGTATGAGCTGTATTACTTGCGTTGAATGAATATTGAACTCCTCAAACAAACATGGATACTTAAGTGTTCAATATGATCTCTTAATTAGAAGCAAGAACTCAGATAAAAAAAAAAAAAAAAACTGAACTGACGCATGTGAACATGGACTTGTATTTGACTCTATCCAAGTTTGAGCAACATAGGTACAACTGTTGTATACTATTTTAGATCCGTTAGATGCAAATTCTCCTGCAAAATATAATTTTTGTTGTCAGATGATGTTTGCATAACTTGAATAAGATATATGGAAAAACTAAAGTAATATATGTGCTCATTCTAAATTTTCATTGTTACCTTGTGCTTTTGCCTTGTACTATACACAGATTTGGGTCCCTTCAAATCCCCGTGGTGCAGAAAGACTACCACCAGGATTTGTTGTTGCCGAGTCAGACTACTATTTACGAAGATTGTGGGGTGATCCCAAAGAGGTGAGCATTCTACAACCTCTTTTTTATGTAATATTCAACCTTTAGCTCCTTCATTTGCTACATGCAATTTTCTAGTGCATACTCGTTTGGCCTAGCTGTGGAATGTACAGACTGCTCTTTTGGTTTTGAATGATGCTACAGTTGTGATTAAGTTTGATGATGACAATCTTAGTTCACTTGTAAAATTGTACATACTGATTTTATTGTTAAGATAAGGGAGTTACCTGGAAAATGTTGCATTTAATAGAGCTACAATGGTACTATGACCCTTAAAAAAAGAAAGAGAAATGAAAGGGGGTGATTGCAATGAAGAGCTATCTCTAGATCCTTTGCCTAAGACGCTTTCAATGGAAAAAAGGAATTAAAATATGCTGAGGCCAAGTTATATTTTAGAAATTCAGAATAGCAACTTATGAAATCTTCATTCAAGTGGATACATAACATTGAATTGAAGCAACTAGCTGACTGCTATCACACATACCATTATTCTTAAGAAAACTTAGGAGGGGCAAGACTATTGTCTCCCTTCTTTTCCTTTTTCCCCCCACAAAGCCAATTTTATGCTCTAGAATCCATTAAATGATATTGTTTATGATTAGAATCCCTGCTGTTTACTTTTGTTGATTTTATTCTTTTCATGAAACAATATCCTCCGCTGTTTAATTATAATAACAGGCTAAACATCCTCAAATAAGAGTAGTGGTGGTGTAGTAGTCTTTAATTGCAATTTTGAGATATTTGATCAAGTTGCATTTGCAGGATTTGACCAGTGCACCTAGATATCTTGTAACCTTCACTGTTGGCTACGATCAGAGAAAGAATATTGATGCATGTGTTAAAAAGGTCAGTCCTGTGTGGTGTGTGCATGTTTATGAGCTCATGGTGATCTGTATGAGCATGTGAATAACTTTGTCTCTCTCACAGTTTTCAAAGAACTTCACTATCCTTCTATTCCATTATGACGGGCGAGTTTCTGAATGGGATGAATTTGAGTGGTCAAAGAGTGCCATTCATGTGAGTGCCCGGAAACAGACTAAATGGTGAGTAGCTATTGCTGATTTCTATTTAAAAATGTAAGCTCACAAATTTAAAGTCCCCCATTGACTATCACAAAGGGAAAAAAATCCCTTTTAACTCATGCCCTTAGTCTTTATTTGACCAATGCTCATAAGTTTAAGCTCTGAATTTTTTTCTAGGTGGTATGCTAAGAGGTTTTTACATCCTGATATCGTGGCACCGTATGACTACATATTTATCTGGGATGAGGACCTGGGAGTAGAGCATTTCAATGCAGAACAGTAAGTGTTAGATATAAAATAGTTCTTTTATGCTTATGCTAGCTCACTAGACTAAAAGCTTTGCCGCACTTTCTTGTACACTTTTAGATATATAAAACTAGTGAAGAAGCATGGCTTGGAGATTTCACAGCCTGGCCTGGAACCTAACAAAGGGTTAACATGGCAGATGACAAAGAGAAGAGGTGATAGTGAAGTTCACAAGTAAGAATGATGGAATTCTGCCCCGGAAAGTTATAAAAGAAAAAAAAAAGGAAAAAGAATGATGAAATGCTCATATATTTTTTTCAAGGAATGATTATTAGTCGATTCATATATATATATTTTATAGAAAACAGATATGGAATTATGATTTATTTATGAACTAACGGTTTTATCCCTTTGCCTGAATTTCTATCAGGATAACAGATGAGAAACCAGGCTGGTGCACTGACCCACATCTACCACCTTGTGCAGCGTATGGGCTTCTTTAACTATTGATTTTGTTATTGTTGTTTTATGCCCTGGCTCTTTAGTTCTTTATTTGACTATTTTGTAAAAAGGCTTAAAAGAGATTATCTTCTTCTGGACTCAGGTTTGTTGAAATCATGGCTCCGGTGTTTTCACGAGATGCTTGGCGCTGTGTGTGGCATATGATTCAGGTATGGATTGCTGTGCTACAGTTTCTCACTTTATCACTTTTAAGAATCCTTTCCTTAACTCTTTCTCCCTTAGTATATGGCACTAGAGTTTGATTGCATTATGGAATTTGCAGAATGACTTGGTCCATGGTTGGGGTCTTGATTTTGCTCTTAGAAAATGTATAGAGGTAGCTGACATACTTCCATCCTCATTTATTTCTTCTTTATTTTGATTTCTTATTGATGACATCAACATGAAACTCTTTAATTAAATTTCTCTTTAAAAAACAGCCTGCCCATGAGAAGATAGGAGTTGTAGATTCTCAGTGGATTGTTCATCAAACTATTCCCTCTCTTGGGAACCAGGTAAATGGATATGACCAGCCTCAATGAATTTCCTCTGTTTTAACCTGAGTATAAACTCCAAATACATGCCGGAATGAAATACTTATCATTGCTTATAAACTCCAAATACATGCCGGAATGAAATACTTATCATCGCTTGATTGCTTCTCCAGGGCGAGTCACAAAACGGGAAGAAACCGTGGCAAGGGGTAGGCGAATATTTCTATCATCATCAGTATTCTTTTTCATTTCATTTTGTTTGCATTTCATCGTCCAGTGTCGCTTGCTATTATAATTTATAACCATCCAAATGCTCCACATTGTGTCGTTGAGTGACCGTACAGAAGTACAAGAACATCTTTCACCTTTTCGTCTCTCTTAGTGTCTGTGTTTTCCAGACTAACAAATTCACTTAGAGAAATTCAGATTTGCTCGTCCAAACCAGAGCAAACTGGTCTGTTTATCAAATATGGTAACTTTCTCTGCTGGTGCCAGGTAAAGGAGAGGTGCAGGAAGGAGTGGACTATGTTTCAGAACCGGCTGGCCAGTGCAGAAAGGGCATATTTTAGGACAGCGGGGCTTGATCCTGCCAATTCTAATGGTCACTAGAAGGTCGAGTGTCGCGTACACTACCATAACGACTACACTGATTAGGTTTGATATAAATCTGTACAATTTATCATTGTATGACAGTTATTTATTAGTGAATCACAGTTATTTAAATCTGTAGAATTGAAATACATTTTGAAACACTTGTATTGTGCAGGGGGGGATTCCCTTTCCCCCCCAAATTTTTCTTCTCCGTCTAGGTCTAGGGCCTTTTGGGTGTCAATCAATGTATAGGACCTTTGCTTTGAATAAATTAGACATCAAGTCCTGCACCAAGATAAATTTTTCACATTTCCAGGAGCTTGCCAATTTAAAAAAAAAGAAAAAAAAAAACTGGCGAACGCTGTAATGACATTATTGGTATCATAAAAAATAATGACATTCTCAGTACTATTAAAAAACTCTTAACAAAACCATCTAGTGGTAAGGACTTGGGATCAAGGGGTTTGCTTCCTCTGTGGTCTCAGGTTCGAGTTCTTGGTTGCTCATATGATGGCCACTGGAGGCTTACATGGTCGTTAACTTTAGGGCCTGTGGGATTAGTCGTGGTGCGCGCAAGCTGGTCCGGACACTCACGGTAATCTAAAAAAAAAAACTCTTAACAAGATAAATTTAATGAATGATAAGTGATTTATACGTATTGTTCGAAGGAAAGACTAAAGGGAAAGACTAAAGGATGGTTTTATTAAAGTTTTATTGAAGTTTTAGTCTCTTGAGATTATAATTAAAAATATTGAAATTATTGACCATGACTTTTAACAATTAAACTATGTTATTTTTCAATAAAATTATTTTAAACTAATTTACGAAAATATTTCTTAAACTATATTATATAGTAAAAATGCCTATTTTTTTTAGCGTTCTAGGTTTGATAACAATAAAAAGTTTCAGGCTGATTGACTGTCTTACAAAAGTCAGGTTGTAACTATTCTCTTCACTAGATGCAAAAATGATCTCATGAGAAGTAAGTTCATTAATTTTTAATGACCCCTAGGGATATCTTTTGGTCCTATCTTTTGGTCCTTTTTGTTGTAAAGATAACGAACAGAATATAACAGATAAAACCTGAGATGTGCACAAATACTGTTCTTAAGGATATTTTCCCACACAAAGCTACCCCTGGGATTTAACAGGTTCTTCCTTGAAAGGAGGGATGCAAAAGGAAAATGACAAAAATAACATCCAACAAGCTTAAGTGTTCTAAGCCAAGTGATATTTTGTTAATTGTCTCTAAAAGTTTAGGAGTATTTATAAGCTTGTAGCCCAATACAACACAGAAGAAAATAAATAGGAGAATTAAAGTTTGTAACAACTAATTAGAAAATAAATGGTAGAATTAAGATGTTATTTTGTAACTATTGATTTTACAACAATTTTTCAAAAAATAGCTACTAAAAATGTTAAAAAGTTTTTCTGAAACATATGGCTATTATAAAATTAATTCCAAGAGTTTAAAAAATTATAGTGTCAATTTAAGGGTAAAAAATAAATTATAACTGAATACAAAAAGTTTAGAAAGTATAGGTATTGTCTCAAGCATGTGAGGGTTAATCAAAGATTTTCTCTTGCACGACCCAACCTTATATACGCAAGTCTACCACTACCACTTTATCCTTGCTAGTTACTAGCTTATATTAAAACACACTTTATAAATATTAAAAAAAAATTATTTTTTCAATGTGGAATTAGAATCTCATTAATATATATATTTTTTGTTTACAAGGAGAAAGTAATGTAATCTCTCAAATTTTATTTTTACAACAATCCCTAATATATTTCAAAAGATTTTTTTGGAATAAAACTATGCTTGCTAGATTTCTATCTAATGAATGTAATGCATCTAAACTGATGTTTTTTGAATTATAAACTAGATCACAGAAAAAGTGGGATTTAACTTACAGAATTATTGGTGAAGTTTTTAATTTCTATAAACTAAAAATTCTTATTGCAAGTTAGGTATCTCACCGATCACATTATACCTCCTATAATTTCTTGTTGTTTAACTCGGTTTTGAGCTAATAGGCCATGCACGCGCCTAGTTATTTATGAGTGCTCTAGAGATTTATTAGTATCTCATAAAAGCGGCCCCACTCTACACTCATATACGTGATTCCATCAAGTATTCACTACAATTTAAAAACTATCCATAAGAAATATGGAGTTTATTAAGAACTTTTTTAGTTCATCTTCTTTTTAATTATAAACTAGCACTATTCTTATATTATAAGAAAGAACTTGTTTTATAATGCTATTAAATCATGAATGACTTTGTTATCACTCATATCAACCTAATTTGTAAGATCTCCAATTATATAGGTTGAGTTACCATCATTTTGATTTCTCAATTAACATTAATCTTATTCCTCTCTATGTTTCTAAAATCATCTCTCTCCCAAGTGGTTTGTTCAGAGGATCGACCAAATTCATTTCTAACTTTACATAATCAATTGAAATAATTTCATCTTTTAACAACTGCTTTATAACATTATGTCTTAATCAAATATTTTGATTTTTACCATTGAAACATTTATTCTTAGGAATGGTTATTGTTGCTTGGCAATCACAATACATTGATATAGAATGTTGGTTTCTCTCAATGGAATTTCAGTTAAAAAATTCCTCAACCAATCAACTTAATTTCCCACTAATTCTAAAGCTATAAATTATGACTCCATAGTAAATTGAGCGATTAAACTTTGTTTAAGTGATTTTTAAGACACTGCACCACTACCAAGAATAAATATATAATCACTAGTAGATTTAATCTCATCTGAATTTGAAATTTTGTTAACATTGTTATGCCTTTCTAATATAGTGAAAAATCCACTATATAGAATATTATAGTCCATGATAACTTTCAAATATTTCATTTGTTGGACTATCGCCATCCAATGCTTATGATTGAGATTTTGTTTATATTTATACACATTGTATGCATTAGACTCTCAATAATATGAGCATACTCAAGCAAAGCAATAACTTCACATTTTTTTTTTAACTGAGTGTTAACATCATAAGGAGTATTCACAGGTATCACATAAAAGTGACCAAACTTCTTTATAAGTTTCTCTACATAATGTTTCTTTGTTAACATTATACCATCATCTCTTCTTATAATCTTAATATCCAATATTACACTAGCTTTACCCATATCTTTCATATCAAATTTACAGGCTAAGGAATGTTTAGTGTTTATACATGACATTTATGCTAGTACAAAAAACAAACATATTATGTACATATAAACTAATCATCATATATTTATTATCAATAAAGTTAGTATACAAACATTTATCCAATCTAACTAAAGAAAAACTATCACTTAAAAGAAAATGATCAAATTTTTCATTATACTATTTAAGAGCTTGCTTTAAGCCATAGAGACCTTTTCAACTTACAAACTTTATTCTTTTATTTAGGAACTGAACAACCTTTAGGTTATAATATATAAATCTTTTCTTCTAGATTACCATTTAGAAAAGTCATTTTAACAACCATTTGGTGTATAAAAAGGTTATAAATTGAAGCTAAATTAATTAAAACTCTACTAGAAGAAATTCTAGTTGCAGGTGAAAAGATATCAAAATAATTCATATTTTGTTTTTGAGTGAAATCTTTTAAAACTAATCTTGCTTTGTATTTATATATAGAATTATTAGAAAAATATTTTCTTTTAAAAATCCACATGCAACTAATAGGTTTAGCACATGGAAAAAATCAATCATATCTCACTTTTGATTTTGTAAAAGCGAATGAATCAATCATAAGTTTATTTGTTTCTTTCCAAAACAAAGAATCATAAGAAGAGATAACTTCAAAGTAGGTCTCTAGATCCTTATCTACTAGGTAAGTGAAAAAATCATTTTCATATGAAGTTTTTCTTCTTTGTTTCTTACTCCTCATTTCTTCAATATAAGTTTCATCAAATAACTCATGTGAGATAGTGTCATATCTCATTCATTTCCTTGTAGCTGTAATATGCACAAATAACTCATGGGAGATATTACTTAAAATGAAGTGTCTACAAACCTTGCTTTCATGTGTCCATGCTTCGACATTATCACTAATATTAGGATCGGTAAGAACATAAGCAACTTAATACATGTCAAGACACCAAAAACCCTTTCTTGCTACCTTCTAACTCAAATTTTGAAATATTAGGGAATGACTTAGCTAATAACAAAGTGGCAGCAGCAGCAACAAAGTTGATGACATGAGAGATGGTAACATTAGAGTTCTTAACAATATTAGTGTTGGGGGCAACATTGTTATTGGTATCAATATTTTTGTCTATATTACTAAAATATCCATAAGATTGTTGTAAACAAAATACAATAAAGAATAGAAACAAAATAAAACTTAAGGCGTGTACAGACACTATCCTAAAGATATTTCCTCAACACAAGGCTATCCTTTAGGATTCAACAAGTTCGTCCTCTAATATAAGGGTCACAGAAATATCTGGATCAAGAGCGAAAGGAAATATTACCAAGTTTTACAAACACAAGAAAAATACAATGATTTTCGACACACTCTGATTATAAGAATGCATGGTATATAAAGGCTATTAGCATGAAATAACTAGGTAAGAAATAAATTAGAGAATTACAAAGTTGTTAAAAAAAATAAAGAGTTGTAATTGTTAAAAAAAATATTTTAAAAGAAGAGCTATTAGAATTTTATAACTATTAGAAAATTAATTCCAAGTGTTTTAAAATTGTGGTTTCTGTTTAAGGGCCAAAAACAAATTATTGTTGGAGACAAGAAGTTTAAAAACTATAGGCATTGCCTCTAATATAGGGAGGGCAATCATAGGTTTTTTGTATACTCAACGTATTACTATGCGTACAAACCCACTATCATTTTCTTGTTAGTTAATATCTCATATCCACTATATAAATACTAAATGAAGGTTTTATTTTGTCAACGCGAGATAAAAAGCTCTATATAAATTTTATATTTACAAGAAATAAATTGTATTTTTTTAATATAGGATAAAAACGTTATAAAATAATCTTTCATTATTTTTCAATATATGATAAAAATGTTATAAAATAATCTTTTATTATTTACAACATATTTTTCCTTTATGTTCTTAGAAAGTGTTTGTTTTATGGTTGTATTTGTTTTTGAAATTATTTTTTACCTCAAAATTATTAAAGTGATGTTTTAAATTTTTAATTTTTTATATGTTAATATAAAAATAAAAAATCAAAAAATATATCATTTCATATATTTTTTATTAAAAAAATTAAGCATCTATTGTCAAACATAAATATTCTAAAACATTAACCAAACAAAATCTAAAAGTTTTTTAGGGCTCGCAACAAACTGATTTGTAAACTTGCTATATGTTCTTTGACAAGGTTTGCAGAGATCATCGTAATCATACCTCCCATCCCCAGCTTTGCTCAACAAAACGCATCGTATGGTAAGAGGATTGGATTACAGATATCAAAGGCGGGTCCCAGTCCAGCACATTAAAATGTGGGACCGAGACATCACACCAATCCCAGGAATTAAGAAACTTCCACTTAAGAGCATCTCCAATGGAAAATGCTATATTGAAGAGCCAAATGAAGAAAATGGCTTTCTGAATAGTATAAATATAGCCTTTTAAATTATGTGCATTCCAATGGTAAAAAGCTATTTAGAAAAGCAATTTATATTATAATATATTTCATGTTAAATTAATTTTAATATAATTATATAACTAATTTAGATATTTTATATATAATATAATTATGATGTTATTAATTATATAATTAATATGAGTAATTTATAAAAGTGATATAAAATTAATGAAGTAATATGAAAGTTAAAACATATAATTTAAAAATAAATTTAAAATTTATTCATATGAATATTTTTAATTTTAAGTTTTATATGTTATTGTTAAAAATTTAATTTTTTAAAAGTAAATTCAAATTCAAACTTTGAAAAAATGACCGCCAACATTTTAAATTTTAAAATTTTAAATTTTGAAAAAATAACCACCAACACTAAATTTTCAAATTTCAAATTTTGAAAAAATAACCGCCAATATTTTAAATTTTAAAATTTTAAATTTTGAAAAAATTACCACCAACATTCTAAGATTTTACAATTCGAAAAAAGAGTTCATCTATAAATATTCTCATATATCTTAACATTTTTTTTCATCATTTTCTTCTCTCCAATCTTTGTTATATTTCATTAAAATTCATCATGAATCACTCTAATTTTAATTTTTATGATGCTTTTGATTTTGATGATGACACTCCTATATTGGCTTTTCAAGTTGCTACTGCTGTGGTTGCTGAAGAAGAATCGAATAATAAAGGGCAGAGAACAGGGTATCGTGGCTCTATTCCTGATCACAATATTGTCAATCGTAATAGAAAGGAAGGTGAGTTAAGGTTATATAATGATTATTTTGCAGAAAATCCTAAATTCACTCAAAGTCAATTTCAAAGAAGATTTAGGATGAGTCGTCATCTTTTTCTTCGGATTGCAAATGCAGTGGAAGCTCATAATCCATATTTCAAACAAAGGACAGATGCTCTTGGTTTATCTTGCCTTCAAAAGATTACTGAAGCTCACAGAATACTTGCATATGGTATTCTTGCAGATCTTACTGATGGATATCTTCAAATTGGAGAAACCACTGCAATAGAAAGTCTTAGAGCTTTTGTCAAAGCAATCGTAGAAGTTTTTGGTGATTGGTATCTAAGGGCACCAAACGAGGCCGATATTTGTCGATTATTATCAATTGGAGAGCAGTGTGGGTTTCCAGGGATGTTAGGGAGCATTGACTGTATGCATTGGAAATGGAAGAAATGCCCAATTGCATGGCATGGGATGTATACCGGTCATTGTCATGAACCAACTATAATTCTAGTGGCGGTGACTTCACAAGATCTTTGGATATGACATGCCTTTTTTGGAATGCCTGGATTATTAAATGATATTAATGTTCTTGATCGGTCACCTATCTTTGCTGCACTTGCTAAAGGTCGTACTACTCCTGTCAATTATACAATTAATGGGCATGAATATACAATGGGATACTATTTGGCAGATGAGATTTATCCTAATTGATCAACCTTTGTTAAGACAATCTCAAGACCATTAGGAGCAAAGAGAAAATATTTTGCAAGCAAGCAAGAGTCTGCAAGAAAAGATGTGGAGCGGGCATTTAGGGTGCTTCAATCTCGTTTTGTAATTGTACGTGGACCTGTTCGATACTGGGATGAAGAAACACTTGCATATATTATGAAAGCTTGTATAATAATGCATAATATGATTATTTAGAATGAAGGAGCAATGAACCTTGGATTTGACTATGAACATGAAGTCAATTCCTTTATATCAGTGTCACTTGATGAAATACCAGAGCTACATGATTTTCTTCAAACTCATAATCGAATTAGGGATAGAGCAACTAGCTCTCAACTACAAGAAGATTTGAGTGAACATTTGTGGGAACAATATGACAACGAGTAGAATCTTTAGATTTTAACTTCTTATGTTATCATAATTTTCAAGTTTTTTTATGTTTTTTTTTCATTATGTTTGCTATCTTTTAAGTTAATTAATCCTACTTGTTATTGTTAAGTGTTAGAGGAACTTTAAAAAAGTATTATGAATTGATATCAATTTCATAACAATGTATTTAAAATAACTAAGAATTTTCTCCATATTTAATTAAAAATACATTACATTACAATAAATCAATCAAAGTTAATTAAAAATCAAAACCCCTCTTTTGCATAATTTCTAACTTTCTATTTTGAAAATACGCTGCAGAGATTGGATCCAAATTAGAAATATTCATTTTCTTAATTTGTTCTTCTTTCTCAATCCTGTCTAATTCTTGTTTCTCTTGACTTTTTTGAATCATCATGGCTTGTTGCTCTAACATAATTTTCCTGTCTTGTTTTTTCTGATCCTCAATTTCAACTAGAGTATCTCTGAATTGTTGTAAGAGATTCGTTATAGTTACATCCCCAACTTTATCTTTTTCTTGTTTACGTTTAAGTCGTTCCTTTGCAGCCTTCTGACCAATTGGTCTATCTTGATAAATCAATGGTTCACTATCTTCTTCTAAACTAACATAATCAGGGGTAGATCGAGTTGATGAAGCCGGACTTGTATTGACATGACCTTTTTATTTCTTGTTTGATCTTTGATGTTGACTTGCATGCTCAAATTGCCATTTGGGTTCTTTTCTTAAGATAACCCAATAATATTCTAGTTGAAATCGTTTGCCAATGCAAGAAGCATACATTTGTCGAGTATCATTAATCTGGTAAATAAATAATTAAATTAAATAATGTTAAAATATATGTTAAACAATTTAACATAGAAATGAATATTAACATTACCCTTAATTCTTCAGTCATTCCACTTAGCTGAAGATTTTCAATTTGAGTAACAAATCCAACAACTTTATCAACTTCTCTATTTATTTCTTGCCATCTACTTGAGATGCTTATTTGTGAACGATTATTCAATTTTCCTCCATTATCTACAAAGTAAGCATGTACGCGAGCCCAAAACTGTTTTGTTTGTTGTTCAACTCCTGTAATTGGATCCTTGCTTGTATTTAGCCATGTAGAGACAAGTAAACAATCCTCCTCTAGTGAGAAATTTTTACTTCTTTGTGATTTTTTTGCCGAATGGACATTTAAATTCGAGTATGTTAAGTCATCAATTAATTGATTAGAATCACTTGGTTGAGAGAGAATATCTTCTGACTCACTCATAAGAAAGTTGGTAAAAGAGCTTGGAAAATTTGAATCCATCTACATTAAAAAAAAAAAACTCAAGTTAAAACCTTACAAGAGAAGCTCACATTCAATGTCTAACAATTTTGTAGTTTTCATACATGCGAATTAATAATAAGCATTACCTCCTATTTGTTCTAACATAACAATTTGACCATTTTTTGGAACTAAAAGAGAATCGATATACTAGTTTAATTGCATTTTCAAGAAGACAAAATCTAATTGATCTCAAATTAATATAGACAATCAAAAATAAATTTTAAATATGTAACTCTATCTTTTTATCAATATCAATTACCATTATTAATTCCTCTCAATTTTATCGAAGATAACATCATAAATAAAAATTGTTTTCCTTAACCCATATTAAAAACATAAAATAATAAAGAAATAAAACTCATCACAAATATTAAATTAACAACAAAAGGTCTAAAAAATCAAGAGATATAAAAAAAAAATAGAAAAAGCTTTTAAACAAGCATACCTTTTAATTTCAGCTAATTAACACAGCCGATGTTAATAATTAACCGGAGAATAATTGATTCTTGTTTTTTTTTTAAAATTTGAGAGAAGGTTGAGGCACAATACAAAAATTTAAAACTACAAGTTTTTTCTTCATGTATTTATAGAAAATTTCTTCTATATTTTTTTTATAAAAAAAAGCTGTTGGCCAACGGCTATAAAAATAGTCGTTGGCCAACAACTATCATTTTGGCCATTTCTACCGTTAAATATAGAAACGATTGTTAAGGAAACAAATAGTCATTTTGGCTATTTGTTTAGCTCCTCCGTTGGAATGCAAACAGTAAAGAAATAAAAAGCAAAGGACGTTTAACTTCTCATTTAGCTGCTTGGTTGGAGCTGCTCTAATTGAGAAGTCTCTAAACTTGCCATCAGGCACAACCTCTTTAGCCTATACAAAAGCTCAAAGACACGTGCCCCTATTTCTCTCTTTGCGTGCCCCATGCTGGTTTAAAATTTAAATCACATTTTTACATGATCCCTCAAGTTTCACATTCTGGTTAAAGTTATCCCTTATAAAAACATTCACACACACACACACACACACACACACATATATATATATTCAATAAATTATTTAAATAACTCAAGAAAATGATAAATTAAAATTAAATTAAAAAAAATTAAAGATGTCTTTTTATATGAGTTTTTAAATATAATTTTCATTAAAACATCTATGATACACATCATAAACCCTTTTTTTAAAGATTGGTTTGTTTACTAATGGCCTCAACCACTAAGAATAATATGGTAATAAATGGTGCTGCCATGTCAAACTGTAGTCATTGTTGTTCTTCTGTTAATTTTGTTTGTCAATGGCTTTGTGTTTTTCCATAGATCATTATGTGAAGAAAAAATTAATTTTTTAATTTTTTAATTAATATAAGAAATCAAATTATTTCATTTTTATTTAATTTTTTAAAAATAATGGTTTCCTTTATCCTTGTGAAATTGAAGATTGCGGCTTCTTTTTAAATTCAATCGTTAATTTTATTTGATAAAAATCATAAGGTATTAGTTTTAGAAATAGCTTATCTATTTTTAATAAATTGTCATATTTCCATAAGAATTTTTTTCAGTTTTATTTACCTTCTAATCTAAAAATAAATTATCTTCCCTAGCTATTTTTATTCAAATTATTGTAAACTTAATTTTGTTTTTTGTTTTCAATCTTTATGTACACGTGGCATTATCCTGTGCCTTTCACCAATGGATCCGGACGGAGGGACACGCGTGATATTGAAAGTACAAAGATTCGGTTTCCCAATTGTTTTTTAGTATAGGTGCTTGTGTGACCAAGCAATGAAACTTGAGGGACTACATGTGTAATTTAATAAAGGTATCGCCACGTTCCGCCAAGTGTAGCTCGTCAATCTCCACTTCCAGAAGCCCTACACGTGCCGCCACGTGTAGCTCGTCATGGTTAGGGCAATGAACCTGGGTTGACGTGCTAGTGGTTTAGGATGAGCCTATGCATCTTTATCGAGGATCAACCTAATTCAAGGACGACGAAGTCTATATAATTCGAGCTCGGTATGTGGAGGTGACTAATTTGCGGGCGCACATATTCCTGGCTTCGTCCTCTCGCCAGAATTTACAAGACGCTTGCTTTTCTTCTGCCTCGGTGGGCTCTTGAAACATTAAGAGAGAGCTAGATATGGGGCTCTCGAGTTTCCCTGGTGCAGCTGAAGGAGTGCTACCTGTGCTGGTAATGAACACGGTCTTATCAGTTGCTCTGCTCAAGAGCATGGTGAGGTCAGTGCTGCAATTAGTGGTGGGTGCAAATTGGACTCCTCCTGATCATCATGAGGAAGAACCAGAGGAATATCCTCGAGAAAATGCGAGAGAGAGAAGAATATCAATAACCCAGTTCAAGTCTATGAACCAGAATGATGGCAGTGCTACGAATAGTGCCATGGAATGTTGTGTGTGCCTTTGTGGGTTTGAAGCTGAAGAGGAGGTGAGTGAGCTATCTTGCAAGCATTTCTTCCACAGAGGTTGTTTAGACAAGTGGTTTGATAACATTCATACTACCTGCCCTCTTTGTCGATCTAACCTTTAATTAGATTCATAAATTTTGTCTTGGTTCATAAGTGTTGAGGATTTTTGAGGAATATTAATGGTGTTCAGTTTTGTATTTTTTTTTTTTTGGCTGTCGTCGTCGTGTTAGTTCACGAGTGTTGAGAATTTTGGAGGAATCTTAATTGTGTTCCCTTTATGTTTTTTTTTTTAATAAAAAATGTATCTTCTTTATTTTTGCAAAATTAGAGAGAAGGTTGTTATGATCTTTGCTTTTATATTATGTGTAAGCTAAGATGTGTTTGAGGCTGCAAGCACACAAAAAAATAGCGAGGAGTATAGAAAAATTAATTAAGGGGTTTGAAACATTTCTTCAGAGTTAGCTTAGGATAAATGAGTATCTTGTGATTTTTTAAAATATTTAAGAAATATATATATTTTTTTTATTTTTTACATATATCTAATAAATGGGATCTTAACAATTTTCAATTTTATACTCGAAGCCTTTAATGGATAATTTTTATTTTATAAAGAATAATTAATAAATATTTTATTTTTTATTTTTTGTAGTTAAGGTATTGGGATGTTATCCATGTGATCCTTGGCTTAAATCGGCTCTGCATTTTTTATACGTATCTTTTATGCTATCTTTCAAACATTTGAAGATTGAAATGTGAAAATATATGTTGTATTTTCAATCTTTTTTTAAAAATCTATTCATTTTTTTTTTAAACAATTTATGATAGAACTTATCCAATGATGCATCAATGAAAATTATATTTAAGAATATTTGTAATATATATTTGATTTTTTCCAAGCTTCTAAATTCAGCTGGGCCGAATTAATAATTTTATATTTAAAAACAAGAGAGGACCGAAAATGAGAAGAGGAAATCATATTTGAGAAATCACCATTATTGATCATATGATATGAATATCATTCTCAATTATATATGCATGCGTACCGCAGCATGGACTCGCAACATATCAAATTATTTAGCTGGATATAATCAAGGACCAGAATAGAAATACATGACAGGAAATTTAAAGTGGTGTGGAAGCCCTTGTGCCTTACAAATTCACCCATCTTTCTTTGACAACCACGTGCACAGTGCAAACTTCTTATGCTCTAGCTTGATGAACTCCTCGGCTTCATCGTCGACATTTTCATCAAACACACCAGCCTTAACGCGTGCTTCAGGGGCTCTCTCATGCTCTACAACTCGGCCGTGCCGATTCGTGGTCTCCCAGTTATTTCTAAGGTGCTTGCCATGATTCTGCTTGGCATGTTCTGGAGAGTGTGTGAATGCCATCTTGATGGTATTATATCTTGAGTTTTTACATCACCAGTATCGGTTTTAGGCAGATTTATAGCCCGGTTTTATTCTTTAATGATGATAAGATCGAATCCGATGCCTCGCCTTTGATTTTTGAAATGACAAGTCGAGCACAATAATAATTATGTTAGGCCAACCTCGGTGCGTGCTAAAGAATATAGAAAGTGAGGAAATAAATACCAAATATTTAGATATTTTTGCGGCAAAAGGTATCTCTAAACCAGCTGGAACTTTATTCGATCCCTTGTTGAATATTCAACGCAAACCAGGCCGTTGAACCTAATTATTAATTATGATGGAACAACTTACAGATGAATTAAGGCAACTTCTATCAAGGGAGGTGATGAAGGTGTGGAAATTTCATAGAGAAATTGAGCTTTTCACGACTGATTGGGCTTGAGTGCTTAGCCTAGTTACTAGACTAGGAAGTCTAGTTTGATGCTTTCCTGCAAAACAAGCTCCTGATACTTAAGTTAATGATGAAAAAATAGCTGAGAGGGGATCTGAGGGGATGGTGAGCGGTGGCTCTCCTCCCGATGAGTGAGTGTGATGATTATCTATTCATTTTCTTGACTAGTAAGAACTGGACAAACCTACATGCAACCATTAAAAATATTTGACAGTGCGATGGATATTCTTTCACTGCGACATGAACTAATAAGCATATGCATGCATGTGAGCAAGGGCGGAGGAGTACAGGAGACTAAGGTGTGCTGTACTTCAGTTTAAAAAAAAATTATTAAAAAACTCAATATTCTTTCTGCGTAATCTTTATATTATATTTGTGAAGAAAATTAAGATTCGCTTTGCTTTTTGTTTATGTTGATGATATGATAATAACTACGGTAAAAAAAGAGAAGCCTGATCTCAGGAAAAAGGTTATGTCTGCTGTCATTGTTAGGCAATGTAAACCTTGGCGTCGAAAGAATGGTGTTTTCATGTTTTTTAAAGATAATATTGGTATCATTGTGAACCCAAAGGAAAAATGAAAAGCTCAGCAATTACCAGTCTAATTGGAGAGGAATGTGCTGATCTTTGGCCTAGGATTGCAAGTGCAGCTAATTCTAAGAACTTTAATTTGATGTTTTTTTTTTTTGGAATCATACTATTGTTAAGTCTTATATGTTTTTATAGGGTTAATTTTAGTTGTGTTTTTTTTTATTTTAACTAAATTTTATTTGAAGCTTTATATGTTATAATGAATTTTATGGATTTTGTATATATAAAAAAAATTTTCAGGGCTCCATCCCGAACCCCAACCCCAGTAAAGAACGCCCTATCTCCTACAAATATATTTACTAAAGTAAAAAATAAAAACTTTTTCTTTTGTTTTTCTCTTTTGTTTTTTTTTTGTAAAAAACTCACTCTTTATAAAAAGATTTTGTTTTCTATTATTTATTAAAATTCATTCTTTTATCTTTATCAATACTCAAGAAAGTACTATGAGATTTTTATTTTTTTCCTTCTCACAACATCATGTTTTAGCTTAGAATTTAAAAAGGAATTTAAATAAAGTCACAGGAATACAAAACCATCACAATTAAGTAAGAATTTCTAAGTTTTAAGTTAGCTCTACAACAAGAATCAATAACAGTTTACAGCTCAAGATTAAAAAAATTTCTGGCTCGCACTTGCATGTGAGATATTTTTACAAGCACAGTAGATTCTGAAGGAGAGACGTCATGCTATCTCTTGAAAAATGTAGACATCATCCTTGTTTTGTGTGCCTGTGACGACAGATTGTTGTGGTATGTCAGTTTCTGGGTTCGCCTGGTCTGTGAACGTTTTCTGGCCACTCGAGACTGGCCTGAACAGCCAGCTACGATCTCTAGCTGTTAGCGTCTGGCATAGACGGCTATATTTTATTGTTTTTTGAGGGCCATCAGCAGGGCCGGAGCAAGAAAAAAAATTGAGAAGGGCCAAATTAAAAGAATCATTTTAAAAAGGTTTATTTTATTAAAATATATATTAAATGAGGGCCAAGAGAGGGGCTGGGAAAATTTTCCCTGCGGGGGCCGGGGCCCCCGCCAGCCCCCCCCCTGCCTCCGCCTTAGCGTCTGGCATAGACGGCTATATTTCATTGTTTTTTGAGGGCCATCGCCCATCAGGAGGTGGCGAATATGCTGGTGAAGTTTTAATCAAATTCGTTTGTGGTTCATGGTAACTTCTTCTTTACCTCAAGCAAGTTAGGACGAATCACACCTAATCTAAATTTGAGACCGGATACTCCAGTACATTCCTTGAATACGTCATCGGAGTTGGTTTCAGGGGAATGGGTTTTGAACAAAAATATAAACAGAATCTTTTATAATATTTAAAAAATGTTTTTTATTTTTATTTCTATATGTATGTTGATAAGTGAAGCTTGGATATTTTTTATTTTTAATTTAAAGTCTTTTTTTAAGGGGGTCAATTTTCATTTTATAAAATATAATTGATATTTATATCTTACTTATTCTTTGGATCTTTTATTAAATGGAGGTCTTGAACCATTATTCAAATGATTTTCAATTTAAATCTGACTCTGCTAACAAATAATTATCAGTTTTAAAATAGAATATCGATCCATCTCCCTTAATTTTTAGATTGAATGATTCCTTTGTGGAATAATGCAGGAATGAAGGCTTTTTGTTTAATAAAAGAAAGAAAATAAAGGATCAAAGCTTTGGTGCGTCTGGTTGATTATGATATTTGATTTCAGATGGCCTTGATTATGCATCTATGTGTTAGCTCTAATGTAGTATTGACGAGGTTCATAGAAAATCTAACATGAACAACTATTTTTGAGGATGGTGAATAGACTGGGAGGTTGGTTGTTCCATGTCGTGGTAGTTTTTATTTTTTTAAATATTTAAAAATATATTATATTGATATTTTTTAATAATTTTAATATTTTGTTGGGTCTATGAACACCCTAAATCTAACACAGTAGGTTATGTAAAGGAATCAAATCTCATTCCTCATCATCAAAGTATATATCAAGAATCAAATTTTGTGTGCTAGGCATTTCCAATTGTAAATGAAAGTCCTGTTACTTTATTATGCTTCTGAGTTGGATGAATGCATCATATTCTGATACCTCGCAATGACACTTATGGTTTCGTGTCTCTCTCTTTATAAAGGAAATATTCGAGCTCGAGATTTCTTGAAGGAAGGTGAGTATGCTGTCTTTCGACTTCCATCTATCTAAATAACAATGATAGCACTCTCTTTTTAGGTATTAAAGCCAAAGAAAACATGTAGATAGCAAAAGGTGGGATGGTGATTTTGATTCCATCATTCCTTTTTCTTCCTTCAATGTTTTTTCCCGAAGGAAGCTTGGTAATAAAAATAGAAGCAAGCAAAAGAACTGAAAAATAAATTAAATTAAAAAACTAAAAAAACAGAACCATGAAAAAAACTAATTGAAATTTTTAAAAACAAACAGATTCGGTTCGGTTTTATAAACCTGATAATAAAAAAACTAAATCAAACCAAATCCAAACTAAAAAAAACTAGAAAATATCGAGTCAAACAAAAAAAACTGAGCCAAACTAATTTGAACTAATTTTTATTCTAACAATAGAATTGAAATCGATCGGTTTGAACTGTTTTTTTTTTTTAATTTTAGTTTGATAAAATCAACATGAAACGAAAAATGATCACTCATAAATAAAAAAAAATTATAGACTTGTAATAAATATATGAATAAAATTTTATTTGTTTTTTAGGATACGGTGTTTGTCTGTATATGTATGTTGATTAAATTTCAAGATAAATAAGATGCTTTAATATTTTTTAACTTAATAGAAAAACAAGATCTTCTCAACTAGTTTCTCCCTTTAAATTGTTTTCTATAGTTGTTTAACAAACATTGTTCTAACTTGTTCCTTCTAATAGTTAATTACTATGATCTATTGTATTGGTTATTGTATTGATGAGGGTTTTTTCCCCTGTTCATAGTTACTGTCACATTAGTAAAATATTAGAAATTTCAGTCTTAAGTTGTTGTTACCTTCGAAACACTTCTAATATTTTTACCATACAGCCCAAGTCATTACACAACACAAAAATCTCAGTGAGATCCCAAACAAATTAACTTGTAGGAACATTGATAAAATACACAAGAAGAGATGCAAATATTTTTTTCTTTATTTATATGATATTAAAAACAGATGCCATGCAAGACTATCATGTAATGTTGATCGACATAAAATTAGGCCTTGTGATTTGCACCAATAAGTAGGGTCAATGGCCATCATCATCTGCTAAATAATTATTCGAGAGCAGCAAACGAACAAGGAATAACTTGGTATCAACTGCCATTTGCCAACGCCAGCTTCCATGCCAGAGAGGCATGGTGTTTCTGTCAAGTTCAACAATATTTGGACAAACATTATGACATTGTGCATGTTACAAGGCAAACTACGACAAAATTTCTGCTATTTATTTGCCTCATGAACACCAAGTAAACGACAGCTTAACGATAATATCAATGATCCCAGTTTGGAAACAGGCAGCATGTCCGTCCATTTAGTAGTTTTAAAAGGATATTTAAAAATGTGATTGGAGTTATGTTTTAAAGTAATTTTTATTTAGAAAAGTATATTAATAATATTTTTTTATTTTTTATAAATTATTTTTAAGATTAATATATCAAAATAATTTGAAAACATCAAAAACATATTAATTCAAATAAAAAATTTAAATTCTTCTAAAAATATTTTTAAAATACAGTGCCAAACACGACTATTGTAGGGAATGATAAAAAAACTAACCGATTAAACTGAGAATCGAGAAAACTAAATAAAATAATCAAAAAAACTGAACTAAGAAAAAATTTGAATTAACTAATTAGAAAACTAAAAATAAAAATCTAGTTCAGTTTGTTTTTGGTTTCAAAAGTTTAAAAACGATTGAACCGGACCGGACCAAACCGATTCAGTTTCAAGTTTCAACCCTAATTAAAACCTAGATATAAAAGGCTTATTTTATTTATTAAAACTCTATTCTCCTATTTTAATTTTCTCTCACAGGTCATAGTCATCCTCTTCTCTCCTCTCTCTAGTTTGCTCATGTTTCCCTTACCAGTCATCCTTTTCTTCTTTTTTTTAATCTTTGATTTCTTAGTTATATGCTGTTAGTATTGGTATTGAGCAAACTCAAGTACTTTTTCACTAAAAAAATTAATTTAGGTTTTAAATGAGTTTCTTTTATTTCCACAACTTGACTTAGGCCATGTTTGTTTCCTGGAAAACAGTTTCCAGGAAACCACTTTCCAAACTTTCCTCTATTTGTTTGTTATTAGGAAAGTTGGTCAACAGAAAACACTTTCCGGTCAACAGAAAACACTTTCTGGTCAACGGAAATATTTTTTAGTCAAAAAATTTTTTTGCTTAATTTTCAGAAAAGTGTTTTCCTTTTTAGCTGTGTTTGTTTTCCGGAAAGTGGTTTCTAGGAAAACACTTTCCAAACTTTCATGTGTTTGTTTTGCAGAAAGTGATTTCTGGGAAATCACTTTCCAAACTTGCTTGTGTTTGTTTGCTGTTAGGAAAGTTGATAAATGGAAAACACTTTCCAGTCAAAGGAAAATTTGGCTTGATTTTTAGGAAAGTGTTTTCCTGAAAAATTTGGGAGGAAAACACTTTCCGGAAGTTGTGAAAAGTTTAAAAATGTCATTATTTGCTGATTATATCAAATTTGATCCTCAAACTTTTGATTGCTATATATATTTTGTTTTGAATATTTATTTTTCAATTTCATTTCTTAAAATTTAATTTTTATATTTACTTTAGTTCTCATTTTTATAATTGTTATTTGATTTTCTCCTATTATTTTTTTATTGAAATTTTTTTCTATCAAATTTGGTCCTCATTCTTTTGATTGTTATTTATTTTATTTGAAGTACTTTATGAAATGTTAATTATTATTATTTTAATTTCTTCATCTTTTTTTTTAGATTTGATCTTTATTATTTTGATTATTATTTATTTTATTTGAGATAATTTATGAAATTTTTTTTTTCAATTTCATTATTATTCAACTTTTTAATTTGTAAGATTTATTCCTTATTATTTTAATAAACTTGAGAAAAATAAAATATTAATAAATTATTTTCCAGTTCATTTTCCATAACATAACCAAACACTGGAAAGTGTTTTCCAATTCATTTTCCATAACACTACCAAACATCGGAAAATACTTTACTTTTCAGGAATTCATTTTCCTCGGAATTCACTTTCCCGGAATTCACTTTCCAAAAGGAAACAACTTTCCTGCAAACAAACGGGGCTTTAATGTTAAATTTCTCATCAACTTTTTGTTTGAAGATTGTTAGTTCATTTGACTCGTAAAGAAAAAATAACTTGGTTTTCATGGTAGAGAAAACACTTTTTTATTGCCTTTTGTCCGCTTTTATTGGTTTTTGCTTGAAGTTTTACTTGGAAATTATTCATTTGTTATAGTTTGGAAAAATAAGTCCAACCAGTTTTTTAAAAAAAACTAAATCAAATCAAAATAGTTGTTTTGAATCCGTTAATCGGTTCAATTTAATTTATCATTAAATAAATATAAATTTCAGTTTGGATAACTTTTTTAGTTTAAAATTGAAATAATCGAAAATAGTACCTCTACTTGCTAGTATGTGCAAAGAAATAAAAAGGATTGTAATACTGCCCTGGCAACTCGAAAACGTAATACTGCCCTAGATGGAATTCATTGGATTGCAGAGACGGAGGAAAAAAAGCTTTGTGAAAAAAGGTTTATAGAACAATCTTGCTTTGTTAACTTAAATGACATTAAAATCTGATAACGAAAATCAATCTAAATAAAATAAAAAGGATAAATAATATGAATGAACAAATTAATAGCATAAAGAAATAATGTCTTAGAACAAAACTTCCTAGTACAAGGGAAATCACTGAAACCTCATACTATTCATCGAGCCTTTAGAGATTCAGATTATACGAATGATAAGAAGTCCATATAAACCTAGTAACACCTTAGTTATTCTCAATGTCTCATCCCAACAAGTTCCCAATTAGTAAAAACACCAGGTTAAATGAAACCCAAATTCCAGAAGAAAGCTATGTACACAATGTGACCCAGAAAACTCAAGAATTTTCCCACCTCTTCAAACATTTTCCATTCCTAGTTTGACATTTAGCATGCTGCGTACCAGTCACTTGCTACAGATCGCAAATGTTCGATTGAAACCTTAAAAAGGAGTCACACAAACTGCATCTCCACGTAGCCTTTACAAAAGCAGCTAACGAAGTATCTAGGAAAATCACCCACTTTCTCTTAAGCAGTTCCCAGGCAAGAGAAATTTATACTTGTCCGCCTTCTCCAGAAGATATGATGGAAGATGAACAGCTGAGTAGGAATGAGGAATTGGTCCCATTTTCCCAATAATTTCCTTGAATGTGTACTCCTCTGGAAGCATATCAAATAAATCAGCACCCTTGCAAATTACTCTCTGGATTCTTTCAGGGTTCAAGTAACGTTTGAACCTGACTCTATCAAAATGACTGTAAGCTTTCATCTTGAATATAAACTCACTTATATGGCGGAAACAAAAGCTGCAGTGCCACCCTGCATCTGCCAAAATGTCATCTGCCTGGCGATAATGTGCATACTGCGTCGTGCCTGTCTGATATCTGTGGACTGAAGCTCTCCAGCTGTTATTGTCCACGAGAAACTCAAAAGAGTAGAGATAATTTTTCAGCCGGAGATGAAGAACTGAAGGAATGTCATCGCACCACCTCAAAAGATTGATAGTGTGTCTGCTTGGTATCTCATCAACATCTGACATTATAAGCAAGTCATCATCAGAAATCCCTGCTATTTTGATAAGTCGATCCAATGCCACTCGTTGGAATGCCTCTTCGATAAAAGGGTTTTCCCCTTTCCTAGACCTCCCTCCGACGGTTCCATAGGTCAACCTGGGCTCAACAAATTTGAACAGATCTCGATGGTTGGCAAAATAGAGAAGCTTTTCTGTCCCGGTGAAGGTTGAGTTAGACTCAAGGAGAATGAACTGTGTGATGTAAGGGTACAATTCTTTCCATCGCAAAGTTAGGATGTCCAGTTCATTACTGAATAACACTGCATCATAAACACGTCTTGGGAACTCACGAATTCCCCAACCGTGGAGTTTGCAGAGGTTCTCCATTGACACATTCTCATGATAATAGTGTGGGATTTCATTGAACTGTTTTGGTGGAGATTCCCATATTGGCCGCAAGAAGTATGAGATCTTCTGTCCATGCATGTAAATACCATAGACACATGGTGGCACGAGTATAAATAGAAGCAAATACATCTTTAAATCCATGCCACGAAGGATGCACCTGATTCTGGACATACTCAAAACTCGGCTCGAGTCCTGCAGATCAATGAATTTCACAATGCAAGTCAAAATGATTTCAGAAAGAAATACAAAGCAAACCAAATTACTTGTAGATGATCAATGTAATAAATTGTCGTATAAAACCGATGTAAAATGAGCATGTAGAAAAAGAATATGTAACAGAAATAAATAAATAAACAACAATTTCTCCTGCAAGCAGAATGCCCTGTTCGAGAACAGTACGGATGAGAGAATGCAGAGAAAATCATTCAGTAAACCAGCATCTTAAATATTCTATCTTCTTAAACACAAATTATCCTAAAGTGGAGACATTTTATAATCAGAGCTTCCAGACGGCCAAAATCGAAAAGGCCCAGATTGAAAATTCATTATGTATGTTATTAAATAAATAAAAAAAGGCCTTCTTTTTTCAGATGCCCGACCTTAAAAAACCTCAACCGTGATCCTTTCAAATCCTCCAACAAGTCCCAGATTAAATCCAAAACTCAATAATCTATCTACGAACAAGAAAGAAAAATCCAAGAAATCCCAAGTCCGATAACAAAACATCTGTTTTTCATGACATAATCCAGAATTCAAAGAACAGGCATGTATAGTTATCAGAAATGAAAACAATATATGTGTGTGTGTGTGTCAAATGCAAAAAACGAAAAGGCCATAAGTCTCATACATATCAAAATGGGTTCGAAATTACCTGGCCACAAAAATCACTACAGATATCATCAGTCTTCTTAGAGCAGTAATGGCCGCCATTTTCATTCATCATCCACCACATTTTTTAAAAATTATATATATATTCTGTTCTTCTGCAACTGCTCTAAAAAAAATCAGATCAAAACCCAAAAACAAGAAGAAAAAAACCAAAATGGTTTTTCTACACTCCCTGCAATCACTATCTTTCGAAATTCCCCTCCTCGATCTCCGCTTGTTTCTAGCTAGCCGCACAACCAGTAAATTTCGCCGTTTATGCCCCTCTCTCTCTCCAAACAAATGGTTCTTTATATAAAAAACGATAAAGACTTTTTAGCAAAACCGATAGAATACCTCGATCAACTCCAAAATTAACGAGCTTAATTATTTTTTTTCTGAAAGAACAAGGTAACGTAGCATCTCTGTAAATTGGGTGGCAGTTGTAAAGAGAAAGGACCCTCTATTCTAATTCTATGCATCGACGCGTCCATCAACAAAATATAAAGGGGGAGAGATTTAAATATTAAGAAAAATATGTTAATCATCAATTGACTAAAATCCCCATGCCTTTTTGGGCTTGTCTCCCTTCTGGAGGTTAAATCAGCGTGGACAATTCGGGAATTTAGAAAATAGTTAGACTTTGGAGAGTGTCGTTTGTTGCCTGGCCTCGCCTGGCCTTGTAGGGCTTGATCCCAACGCGTCTTTTGACTTGTCTTAAATTCAAGAACTAGGCAAACAACCAAGTCTTTCTTAATTTGCTTCACCTTTTAAGTTGCTTGGATATTAATGCGTTATTTTTAATTTAATTTATATAATTATTTGAAGATATTATAATTATAATCCTTTTAAGTTGCTTGTTATTTTTCTTAGAGTACAAATACTTTATAATGATGAAGAAAAATAAAACTATATTATTACCCTAAAAAAAAAACAATATTGTTCAATTCACAACTCCTTGTATGCTTATGATCTACAAACTAATTGAAATGCTCAATGTTTGTTAGGACAAGAAATTTGAGGTTTGGTTAAGTCATAGTTAGATGGTACATTTGCATAATTTAAAAGAACAGGGACTAGTTTGAAATCTCTGATCAATAGCGGCACGACTAATCCGTTGAGGTTACTTTACTAATCCTATTCCTTGTGCATCTTGACACATGTCATTTTTGTGCTGTGTTTAATTGAATTTATGTATTATTATTATTAAAGATGGTTTTGGAGTGTTATAAAGTATTTTTTTATTTAAAATATATTAAAATAATAAATTTTTATTTTAAAAAAATTATTTTAATATCATCCTATCAAAAAAATTTAAAATAAAAAAAATAATTTTATTTGAAAAAAATTAAAATTTTAAAAAACACATTTTGAATTCGACTTTTCTAAACTTGTATTTTAAATTTTATTTTTCTTGAGAGGACTTGACTTGGATTGTGATTAGCAGCACATGGCATAGCTAGAGAAGAGAGGAAGTGTTGTCTTTATGGACCATACTGTTTTCTTTCTACATTCTTTTTCATCAATTACCTTAATCTTCATTTGAAAATTCAAAACCAACTAAAATGAAAAGAAAAATTAAAACAATAACCCATCACACGTCGACAAGTGTTTATTTTTGTGTGATACGCTATATTTTAAAATACGAGAAATTAATTTGTATATTACAAATTGTAATTTCAGTTTTTTATATAAAAATAATATCCATGAATAATGATAAAATCTCA
>NW_011503059.1:0-522 GCF_000495115.2 Populus euphratica
ATATTATCACTTAATTCTACTCATATACTCATTTAACATATGCTCTTAAACATTAATTTCTTGACACACTTTAACATAAGATTGTGGGTTGCACATTGGATTATTACATTATATATGTTCTTTTGTTAAAGGTAACAACTAAGAGAAATAAAAGTATATAATTTGAAAAAAAAAAGAGCAAGAAAATAAAAAATAGAATATAATGATGATAATAAAAATATAGATAAGTTTGGTTTCGTAACCTCCCTAACCTAAGCAATTAAGCCCGAAGGGGTGTTTTAACACCTAATACCTTAAAGTGCCCAACGCTTGTTACATGGGTTGAGGAGAAAAGCTTAAGGGAATCAAACATTGCACTATCTACGTATCAGTATCTGCAACCCGAGTTATTAAGCTTGAAGGGGTGTCTCAACACTTAATGTCCTAAAACCAACTAGTCTGGGAGTCATTAGCTGAAAGCTCATTACAAGTTTAAAGATGCATCATGATTTAAATTATATGTATATATATTAAAATGTAAGA
>NW_011503059.1:594-1622 GCF_000495115.2 Populus euphratica
AAAAAGAAAAAAACAATAATAATCCTAACCCAAGGAAGTTAACCTTAAACATTAGAACAAAAAATTTGTTTTCTTCCAACAAAAGCCCTATAACTATGTGTTGATATATTGATTATAAAAGGAAGGTTTATTAAATATCTTGTTTAAGTAGATATATAAATTTAATAAGTGTTTGTTTATCTAGATAGATTAATACAAGTTGAATGATGAATGCCTTGCTTTGAGGAATTTGCAAATTATTTTTCTATTTTAATGCTTTGATTACTAAGGACTAGTAATAAACTGATTGGGGGGGGGTGTGATTAGTACTTAAAAGTCCATTCTTATTAAGGTTTTATATCATCATTTTGCACTTAAAGTATCAATAACTCCTTAACTAAAAGATGTATGGTTTTATATCATCATTTTGTACTTGAAGTATCAATAATTTCTTAATTAAAGCATGTTTTATAATAACATATGTAATAATATAAGAAACTTTTAATTTGTGGTAAATATTCATTTTAAATGTGGCTGTATGATTGATTGATGAGTTTAAGAACTAAAATTGAAAGGACAAAGAGATGGTCAAAATTAGAAAAGAGATGCTGGTGCAGTCCATACAGAAATACTGTTTGGTAATTAGGTCATATCTGGAGCTGTAGATCTCGGATTTAGGTCTATTTTATATGGATGGAAAGGTAAGACATAGGCCTACAATTTTATAGGAGTCCAAGATTTACAAAGATCATTTTCAAGTTCAAATTATAGCAACAATGAAGAAGTTTGAATCTATCCTGTAGCCCGAACATTGTTCAGTATTTGACCCATATCTGGAGTTCTAGAAGTCCAAATGACCTCCATTTTTTTCCTGGAATAAAGCCTACAACTTTCAAATAGTTCCAATTCTAACATTATCAATGATATTTTGGGCAGACAATAGAAGATAAAGATTGTCACAAAGTTAAAAGTTGGCCACCCACTCATCAATTAGTCATCAAATCAATAGTTCCCAATTTTGGCCTATAAAAGGAGGCATTTACCATGCA
>NW_011503059.1:1801-1948 GCF_000495115.2 Populus euphratica
ATCAATAGTTTCCAATTTTAGCTTATAAAAGGAGGCATTTGCCATACATTTAGGTATCTTGATGTCTAGATCAAGATCATGTTCTTGTTTTCTCTTTTTGTATTGATTATATGTAACGCTTAAATTTTTCTTTCATTAATATCTTGG
>NW_011503059.1:1993-2361 GCF_000495115.2 Populus euphratica
TTGCTTTCATTAATATCAAGTTTGTGCCTTTCATTTCCTTTCCTTTACTAAGTTAACTTTTATTGACAGCTTCATAACTTACATTTTCATTATTTATTCATGAAGAGATGATATTATCCCTTTTCTTGCTACATTATTCACTTAAACTCAATTTCCTATCCCGCGAACTTACAATGAACCTAACCTTTCGGGTCCAGAAATTGCTACAGCGTATTAACATAGCAAAATACAAAAACTGTATGGTATAACAACATTTGCAAGTATTAACATTAATAAATAAGATAACTAATGTAATCCTATTAACAATTTATAATCTAATTGGAACCTCCTTTGTGTGTGGTTTCCAATTGAATAATAAGAATTTATAC
>NW_011503059.1:2530-13622 GCF_000495115.2 Populus euphratica
TCAAATTCTTCTTCTTCTTTTTTTATTACTATTACTATTACTATTAGTGTTATTGTTGTTGTTGTTATTATTATTATCATCATTATTATTATTGTAGTGGTTATATTATTGTTGTTTATAATTTATACAATTAACATCCCTATGGTTCGACTCCGGTCTTGCCGGGTTATTTATTACTTTGACACCGCTGCACATCAGAGAAGATATCAATCTTTTGGTCGTGTCTTTGGCGCCGTTGTCGAGGAGGTAAATTCTTGTACAAATTATTGTATTTATTTTATTTTATCTTTTCATGTTTCTTGTATATAAGTTTTTTTCTCTTGTTTTGTTTCTCTTTCTTTTGTTTTCTTCTTCCTTTGATTCTATTCCTACACGTATATGAGAATGTGGTAGAGTTTGTAGAGTATCCTCATCATTTTATGAAAATATGGCTGAAGAAGATAATCAATCACTTCATAATGAAAATAATGAGAATAACCGTGCTAGAAGAAGAAGATAATCAATCACTTTATAATGAGAATAATGAGAATAACCATGTTGGAATACTTAGAGACCAAATGAATCCCACAAGAATAAGTGCACCATAATGCATGGTTTTCCCTCCTGATGCATCTCATTTTAATTGTAAGCCAAACATTATTCAAATTTTACCTTTTTTTCACAGCTTAGATTTGGAAAATCAATACTGGCATTTAAGAGAATTTAAGGAGGTTTGTAACACGTATAATGACTCAAATTGTAGCATGAACACCATCAGATTAAAGCTTTTTCCTTTTCCATTAAAAGATAAAGCTAAAACATGGCAATAAAATTTAAGATCTGGATCCATTTGTGCTTAAGATGAAATGCAACAACAGTTTTTAAAGATGTTTTTTCCATTTCATAGAACAAACTCTTTCAAAAGATAAATCACCACTTTCACACAAAAACCAAGAGAAACATTTTACCAATGTTAGGTAGGTATCGAGACTTGCTTAATACTTGGCCTCATGGAATTGGCATCTTTGCCTGTGGGTTACGTGACCATGTGATCACGAGGTTCGCATCAGGAAGTTCAGATTCCATTTCTCATTGACAAGCACTCTATCTAGTTTTCGCATAATCAGATTCTCAGGACATTGATTCGACCAAGTATAATGCAGGCCTGAATATCGAAGATCATCCACTTTCGCTTCTTGAATACATGTTTCCAATCTGTCCATATGACCAGCCCACGAAGTAGACCCTCCTAACCTGTCTGATTGGTCGCGGATAGCATTAAAGTCGCCCATAAGAATCCATAGGCTGGACTCCCATCCATCACTACGACTCACTATATCAGACCATAATGCCTCACGTAAGGAAGCGTTATTGTCTCCGTATATAATTGAAGCATTGAAACAGATATTGGTAGCTAATATAGTGACAGAAACATGAATAGCCTGGTCTGACATTCCGAGGACATCAACCTTCACCACATCAGCATTCCAACAAACCCAAATACGACCACGACAAGAGAAATCATATTTATATAAGAAGGACCAATTACGCAGAAGAAGTTGAGAAACATTATATTTATTCTCGTCTCTAACCCGAGTTTCAACCAAACCGAAAAGAGTCATCCTCTCTTGATGGATGAGCTGACGCAATGCTGAATGCTTTATGGGATCATTCAAACCTCTTACATTCCAACATCCAATAATCATAAGAAAATAGAGAGGAGTACAAACAGCAACACAAAGATTACCTCGATGTGCCCCCAGGCGAGGAGACAGATTTCTTATTCTTCTTTGAAGAGTTTTTCGAACCCTTTTTCTTTTTCTCTAGAGAGTCTCTAGCCTTAATAGCCAACTGATTAACAGTTTCCCTTTCAGTGGAATTCAGAGTTTGTGGGCTTGTCGGGATTGGTGACGTCCACTCCTTATCAGTTCGTTCCCCATCTGCTTCAATATCTACATTCAGCTCATGACTATTAGCGAAAAGAACCTGGTTCACGGTCGCACAATCAAATGTATTGGAGATGGCTAAACTTTGATCTGAAGCAGTACATGTACCCCCCTGCTCCTGCTTCATATCTCCTTGTGAACTCTTCAAAACAAGAGGAGATGTAGGATTTTCATCTTCATAACAATCAGCATTGCTCACATCTGATGCAGCCTTCTCATTCATATTACAATCAGAAATATTTGTAACAGATGTCGAACAACCATTCTCATTACAATTACGCACTTTAGATGCCAAAGGACCATTCTCGCCACTCACAGAACCCTTATTTCGTTTAGCAACTACCTGCCATTGAAACTGATTCTGCTGTTTATCCACAGATTTAGAGTTCGCAGCTCCTAGTTTCCTCTTATCCTCTGCCTCCATTGTAAGATTTTCACCGTTATTAGTAGCACATATCGCTGTCTTGTGTCCAAAGACATTACAATTATTGCACTTCGATGGTATCCATTCGTAATTAGTTGAAATTGTTATGAATAACCCATTTGGACAGCGAAGGTCGTATTCCTTAACCAGCGTCTTCATAGCATCAATCTCAACACAAACTCTTGCGTAGCTAAGCCTTTGACGCAACAATGTAGTCTGATCAGCATGAAGAGGAACCCCAATAGCACTCGCTACACAACTCAACCCCTTAATAGTCCAATATTCAAGAGGAACATTATACAGCCTAACCCATACCGGAACTTTGACCAAATCACCTTTCAAAAATTGCATGTTCGGTTGCCAACGTTTAAGCACCAAAGGTCTGCTTGCCATGTGCCATGGGGCTCTTTCCAGCACATTAGTGGCATGATCAACAGAATCAAAAGTGAATAGGAAGAAACCATTATCCGAAGATAAAACTTCTGATAGACCGTAGGAGCCCCAGATTCTGTTGGCAATAGAATTAACAACGGGATATGGTAATTTCTGACCCACAAAATGACCAACTAGGGTGGATTTCCAAAGTTCGCAGCCATCCTCAAACACATCAAGTGGAGGAGCGATTGTCACACGACCATCAGTCATAGAAGGGGGAGCAAAATGCAGATTACGAACTAGAGAAATACCAAGGTTCTTGCTACCCTCATTGTTATCAACATCAGAACCCTTCAAAGCATTTAAAAAATTCAATTTGGGGCGAAGGCTTTGCTGGTCTTGTTTCTGAGACCCTACCTTCAATTCATCAACTTTAGAACCCAACATATGATTCATTTCAGAAACAACATTAGAAGCTTGGGAATTAGAGTGTTTCTTCTCTATGCTAGCTTCAGAATCAGCTTGATTAACACTAGTAAACTGAGAAATCCTCATCCCATGGCTGTTCAACATATCTTGTAGCTCTAATCTTAATATATGTCCAGACTTGACTTCATTGTATTGTTCATTGTTAGAGGTAACCATTGGAACAGAATCCACAGCAAAACATAAGGACATTATGACAGCATACAAATACTAGAGATACCAAATTCTAAGAAGAGAAACTGAGTCTAAGACGTAACCTAAGCTCAGAAACAACAACAATGTAATCTCAGAAACAACAAGATTCAGATTTGTTCATGAAGGGAGAAGAGAATTACAGAATTACGAGGCCAGTATCTTCGCGATTATTGATTGGAATGATGATCTGTCCGGTCAAGCTGTAGAGTATGTTCTGAAGAACAACATACTAAAAACTGGTGACGATCCAACGGTGAACAAAGAAGATCAAGCTTCAACAAAACCCAATTCACGCTGCTGCAACTAAAAATCCAGAACAGTAGAAATATTACGAGATCAATATCTCCCACCTCGTTGATTGGAATGAAGATCCATTCGGTCAATGTTTCAAGAAGGCTGGAATAATGAGAATAACCGTGCTAGAACACTTAGAGACCACATGAATCCCGCAAGAACAAGTGCACCATCATGCATAGTTTTTCCTCCCGATGCATCTCATTTTAATTTTAAACCAGGTATTATTCAACTTTTACCTTCTTTTCATGGCTTAGAATTGGAAAATCCATACTTGCATTTAAGGGAATTTGAGGAGGTCTGCAACATATATAATAATTTAAATTGTAGCATGAACACCATCAGATTAAAGCTTTTTCCTTTTTCATTAAAAGATAAAGCTAAAACATGGCTACAAAATTTGAGACCAGGATCCATTTGTGCTTGGGTTGAAATGCAACAACAGTTTTTGAAGAAGTTTTTCCCATCTCATAGAACAAACTCTTTCAAAAGACAAATCACCAATTTCACTCAAAAACCAGGAGAAACATTTTACCAATGTTGGGATAGGTATCGAGACTTGCTTAGTACTTGCCCTCATCATGGTTTTGAAACATGGAGATTGGTTTCACATTTCTATGAAGGGTTAACACCTAAAGATAGGCAAATGGTTGAATTGATGTGCAATGGAACTTTTGAAGATAAAGACCCTGATGAAGCAATGGAGTACTTAGACTTGTTAGCTGAAAATGCTTAAAATTGGGACACCGCGGGTACTTATGAGGCACCGAGTAAAACTCAACCTTAGGGAAGATCATGACCTTCAAGCCAAGTTTGCATCTTTAGCTAGAAAATTTGAGGCACTAGAATTGAAAAAGAGTGGTAAATTAAAATCTATTGAAAACATTGTGTGTCAAATGTGTGAAATAAATGAACACTCAACCAATAATAGTCCAACCTTGCCTTATTTTAAGGAATGTCTCCATGAACAAACCCATGCTTTAAACAGTTTCCAAAGGCCCAATTATAACCCATACTCGCAAATATACAATCCTGGTTGTAGAAATCACCTAAATTTCAGTTGGAAGATTGAATCTTAACATTTCAAAGAAAAGATTGATTCCGCTCCAGCACTTCCATTTTCTCATGCCACGACCAATCAAGGAAGAAATCAAGGATGAAAAAGGCACCGAATATGTTGATGAAAAAGGCCATTTTCGAGTCCAAATATAATTCTAGACATTAGGTTGTTTAGATGGACACTTTCAAACATTTGAATATGGATTTACATATCTCCAAATCAAGCAACAGTGGGTCTAATTGAAAGGCATGCACCCCTCTACCAAGTCTAAGTGGTCTCATGCAACATTTACATCGGAGATGCTCCGATGAGATCTTGAAAGCGACCGACCTAGTCCACCTTAACAAGATCACTTATTTGTAGAAGAATGTTCAAATTTTTCATTTGCTCCCACTTAAAAGCTGTTAGAAGGATTAAATCAAAGGTTTAAAACCATTTTTTATGGATCCAAGGGCAAAAAACACATCACCTTGGTCCTTAAGCACCTTACAAAACCACCTACACCCAAAACCAGTAGCTTCATGGCAAAACTAGCTAGGTTTTAGTCTATTGGAAACCTTAGCCAACCCATCTAGAAGACCTAAAAATACCTATAAAAGAAGGGGTTGAAGAACAGAAAAGGAGGAGAAACATAGGAAAACATAGGAAAAAAAGGGAAAAAAGGGAGAAGAACAAAGAAACTTTGGCTAATAGGTAAAGGTCCTATCCATAAAGTTTTCGAAGCTTCAGCTCTAGTCTAGGGAGGTGTGAGAACAAGAAAAAATGCAAGCAACGCTAATAAGCAATTCAAATTTAGATTTTTAAAGCTAAAATGGTACACGTATTCAATCCTTGAAAGTGGAGTCTATGAGGCCTACTAGATCCTTCTTTCATGTTCAATATGAAGTCTTAAATGCCTTGATATGCTCTTGATTTTTTTTTTTGTCATTTTATTGCATGAAAGCTTGGTTTAATGGATGTTAAATATAGCAGCAAATGGGTAGGGGCACTTCTTGTTAATGGAAGGATAACCCTTGCTTCTAGGTAGCTGGTCTGACCTTTTGAAGTAAAAATGGTCAAATTTTAATGCTCATTCTACTAAAGATGGTTGTTGTTCTGAGTTGGTAGCTTTTTGGATTAAAAATCAATGTACTTTTTGAGTTTTTGTATTGTTTTGTTATTTCTTTGTCCATAATCATGTTCCTCACCAGTAACATGGTCCATGGGGATAAGGTTCTTTAGAGGCCAAAAGAGGCAATTCCAGGCACATTTTATCTTTGAGGTTTATGGGTAGTCTTTTTTTGGGTTTTAGGCAAATTCATCCGTTGAATCTTGTCTTAAGTGCTAGTTTTTAGTGCTTGTTTGGTTTAGTATCTTGTTCAAATAGGTTCGCACATCTTTGATAAGTAATCTAGGAATTTTTTGCATCAATAACAGGTTTTCTTGGATTTAAATCCTAGGGTTTTTGTTTCGAACCAAAACCCATTTTAGCAAAATTATGTGATTTTGTCGATCGTTAAAAGAAATGAACCTTTGATTCTTAATCCAAGGAGGATTACAAACAAAAACATCCCTTCCTTTGTTCAGAATCTGCTCTAGATTGAGAATTATGTTTTATGAGGAGATGAAGAACATTCATCTGTTTTGTTTCACCCTTTTTCAATTTTGACTGAAAGAATTTCAAGTTTTCATGTTTTTGCCATTTTTGATCTGTTTCTGATGCGAACCTCTTGAACATGTTGTCACGTAACCCACATGCAAAGATACCAATTCTTGAAAAGTCAAGTAAACCAAGATTGATATGAGTGTGATACAAAGATATCTCGTATCTAGAAACCAACACTATTGTCAATGAAAACCTCAATCCAATGAATATTAATTCACAAATGAGAAGTATAAGGATGATGTCACGAAGTCATTTATTTTTTGATAAGTTATTTTTAATTCTTTAGATAACCAATAAAGGGAAAATATCTCATTAAGTAATAGAAAGGTGCAACGAAGAAGTTTTTATTAATCTCAATTTCATAGCCCACCACACGTTCGATTATAATGTTATTTATACTAACTCTATATTGAAATAAACTCTAATGGACTCACTTTATATGGATTTATATGAGGCCCGCTTACAATTGATCCAAATAAGTAATAATAAACCAAAGACCAAGAAGAAAATAATAAAAACAATAAAAATTCAAAATTAATATCCTAGATATGCTAGAATCAAATTTGCCACCTTTAAAAAGTCCCAAATAAACTATAAAATCTTATCTAAATGTGGAATTAATTCTAAAGTGTTCTTGTCTTATTGTGCTTGGTTTCTTTATTTTGCATGGACAATCAATAAAGAAAATCTCCCTGTTTTATACCTATCAATTCAATTTTCTTCCCAGACTATGAGAGTCATTAATTAATCCTTCCTAACTTAGGAAATCAGATCTGGAAACCCTTTAATCCACATGAATTGACCCTTCTTGAACTTGGATTAAATAAATTAGAGGCTATTCCTTATTCTCTATAGGTATTCTAAGTTCCTCTAGGCCTATATTACTCTATATGTTCTGAACAAGCCCATTCAATGACTCTTTAATGTTCTTTATCCTAGCTCTTGTAATTGGCTTACTTGGCATCTCCAATAGGTCTTTGGCATTATTAAACTTGGTGTTGGGTTGATCGTCATCAGTTTTTTTTATGGACCAACCTAGAAAGAATGCATTGATTTTAAATGTTTCAACTAAGTCAGAATTGAAAGGTCCATTAGAGTATCAAGAGGAGACCCTAATATATCTTATCCATGTATAAAAGGGGTCCAATATAATCTTATTTGGGCCATAAGTGAGAACAACAAAGGAAACAAAAGAATCCTACTACAACTTGGAAACAACATGGATGGCTACCTTTTCCTTTTGTTTCTAGGATTAAGGGGCTGCATGGAAGGCTATAAATAAGCTTTGAATCAGTTCTGTAATATTTTACTTCCATCTCTTCTTCTTATGACAGAACATGGATTTAATAGTAGAGGCTTTTATTTTATTTTATTAGATACAGCCCAAGACTTGTTTGGGCTTAACTAATATTTTGTTTTCAGGTACAATCCAAGACTTGTTAGGATTAAGTTATGGGCTTTTCAGTTTAGGGTTTTGGGCAAGTTCTTTTAGTGGACCTCATATAAGTCCACATAAGGGATCAATTAAGGTTAATTTTTCAAGAACTATTTAAAATCATGTAAGCAATAATTTTGGCAGCTTTGATGATAATTACTTTTGAATTTTTTTAGTTTTAACATGTGAGAGTGATTCTTGCATTCTTCAGCTCTTGAACGAACTGAATCTGACTTATCAAAGATTAACTAGCTTTGTGGCATCATTCTATTCAATCCAACAGTGTTGGTGCCTTAAGGCAGGTTTCCATTGTGTCACACTCCTATCAGACTTATTTCGGCTTTCTGAGATCAGATCTCAATTTTAGTTATGGGTTGCATGACCACGTGATCATGAGGATCGCATCAGTTTTGATTTTATTTTATTTCCTTTGATTTGTTTTTTAGTTAACCTAGTTAACTCAACCCAACTAGGTTAACCTGAATCGGGTCAACCTGACCGTTTCAACCCCGTAGAGTCTACACAACTAGGTTGGCCCAATCAAAATAATAAAAAACAAAACAAAAAATATTAAATCAACTTTTGCATTTTTTTTTTGTTTTTTAGGTTTTAGGATTTTTGTTTTCAAGAAAACTACAAATTTAATAATGGATTCGATCTGGTGGGATGTTTGTAACAGATGCAACATTCCAAGAATGACAAAAGGATGGGCCACTGTCACTTGGCATGGCAAAAGTTTCATCATTTTTTTTTGTAAACTGAGTTTCGCAGCTAGAGTGTATCATATCTGGCAAGAACGGAATGCAAGGAGCTTTGCAAGAATCTCTAGAACTCAGAATTTGGTCTTTGATCAAATTGAATGTATCATCCCCGATGAGCTTGATTTGATGAGGAACGTTCTACCAACAGATGAAAACAAAAGGATTTAAAGAGCATGGAGGGTCAATAACATAGATTCTTCATTTGATATTTAGCTGGTTGTATTGGTTTCCTTAACGAATCTAGGTAGGTCTCAGTTTTCTATTCGGTGGCTAGCGTGTAACCATCTGTTGTTTTACGTTTCTGTTCCCATTGGTAGTATTTTTTTACTCTAATACACAAATTACGAAGATCTATTTTTTTTCTAAGAATTTATTTGGATACACAATTTTATAATAAATTCTTAACACCAGATTTATTTATACGAGTAAATCTCAATCCTAAACCTCTAAACCACACGAAGGATCTCACCTCAGGTAGGGTGTGTTAAGGTGATAATACCTTCCCTAACTACAACCAGTCAGTTATTATTGAATCTCTGATAAGATCAATACACCCGAGTTCCCTTAAACCAAACAACTAGGTGGCGAATCCTTCAGACCCTTCTCTCCTTTCACACATGTGTGACAAAATGACAACTCCACTGAGAATGTTTATATATATATATTATTGGACTGAGCTTTGTATTTTATGTGGTTTGTGTATTTGCAACGTATTTAAATTCCTATGTTTTTTTTTGCTTGCCTCATTTTATTTACGCTTAACATACTTTAGCCTGCTCATGCACATATATTAAATGTAAAAACACGTATTTTCATTCATCTTTTACTTCTCGGGAATACATGTTTTCAAGTTAGGTGGGAGAGTAACAACTTATTCTATGACTTTTCAGTTAGGATTTAAGTTCGCAAAACCATCCAACTAGATGATAGTAAGTTGCACCCATCAAGAATGTGAGTAGCTCAGGAAAAGACTTGAAAAAGCTCCTCTCACATGTGAGAAACATTTGTGCATGACACAATCTAAGTAAGGTCAGATTTAGATTTTGTAATAAAATTTCCTACTATCCAGTTTTACTCTTTAGAGCATAACTGAAAATCCAACTGTTGGATCTAGCTAAATGTTTACCTGAAGATCATGGAGGTATTGGTCTATGTTGGGGTAAAGTTTCAGATGAATCGGACTTTGGGAATGACTTGTGATATAGGTTAGAACAAGTTATACGAGTTTTGTTATTTACTTTGTTTTGACTTATGAACTTTCTATTTGGCAAGGATCTTTTTTCCAATAAGAATGTGAGAACTTGTTTTGGGAATTTCCTAGTTTCACAAGGATATTTAATGAGCTGCAATATAATCTCCATGTATAGTAATGATTCATTAATGTTTTAGAATCCTTTTCTTATAAGGATTCTTTATTCATCCTAACTACACAAGGAAAGAAGGGCTAGAGATACTTAATGATAAATTAGTTATTTTTATTATTTTTTTCATGTTTGGGCTTAGTTAATAATTTGATTTTTAGCAAGGATCCAAGGCTTGTTTGGATTAGGTTATGAGCCTTTCAGTTTAGGTTTTTTGTATAGGTTTTGTATGTGGGTCAGTTTAGTCCACAAGGGTAGATATATTAGGATTCATTTTTCAAGAACTATTTAAATACATGAACTATCCTGTATGTATTAAAAGAAAAGGATACAAAGATTAAAAGGGGCATACCCTAGATTTACAATGAGAACATAAACGTAAAATAACAGATGGCTACAGGCTAGCCACCAAACAGAAAACATAGACCTAACTAGATTCGTTAGGGAAACCAAGACAACCAGCTAAATATCAAATGAAGAATCTATGTTATTGACCCTCCAAGCTCGTTGGATCCTTTTGTTTTCATCTATTGGTAGAGCGTTCCTCATCAAATCAAGCTTATCATGGATGATATATTCGATTTGATGAAAGACCAAATTATGAGGTCTAGAGATTCCTGCAAAGGTCCTTGCATTCCGTTCTTGCCAGATATGATACACTGTAGCTGCCAAACTGAGTTTACGAGAAAAATTGACGAACCTTTTGCCATGCCAAGTGACAGTGGCCCATCAAATCCATTCATCCCATCCTTTTATCATTCTTGGAATGTTGCATCTGTCACAAACATCCCACCAGATCGATTTAGTATAGGAGCATTCAAAATTTCTTGATGAATATTACTTGTGAATTTTTCATTTTTAACGTGCAGAGTCATTCTTGCATTCTTAATGCGAACCTTGTGATCACGTGGTCACGCAACCCACACGTAAAAACACCAATTCCCGGAAAACCACGTAAATCAGGTTTGATAATAGTGTAACACAAAGATAAATAGTACCTAGGCACTTGCACTATTGGAAAAGGAAACCCCCACTCAATGAATATTGATTCACAATTTCGAAGTGAGGATGACACACGAAACCAGTTGTTCTTCGATAAGTTGTTTTTATCAAGGGAGATTATCACAAAAA
>NW_011503010.1:0-1118 GCF_000495115.2 Populus euphratica
AAATGTATTTTCCCGCTCTGCCTCATAATGCGATTAAAAAATTTTACCGTGCTAGATGTGTAAGATTGAGGTTGTTAATGAATCATGGAATTCTTGAAGATATTCTCTGGTTGATTGAAGCAAAGGTCCGATTATCACGTGAGTCCTCTAATTCCTTCATTTTACACATGCTTGGAATAGGTAAAAGCAGTTTTGCAAAGAAACGTCGTGCAAAACGACTAAAAGTCTGTCATCAATGTGCCGGATGGACTTGTAATGGACAATGTCATTCTTTAGGAATGGTATCTATAAACCGTGAAGATAAAATACAATTCATTAAGGATGGCCTGAGTAAGGAGTCTTTAGATAATCTTCTATTAACTCTTGAGACGCATCCTAGTAGAGATGTGCATCGTGCAATTGATGATTTATGACCACTATTTCATAAAGAACATGCTCGACTTAGTCTTGGGAATCTGATTAAAAAAGACCCTGTTTGCCAGTTTTTAAGAAAACTAGATGGGAAGCCTATCCCCGACCCATAGATGGCATTTAAGCTGTTCTTGGACGTAAAACCAGGGGAAGATGTGAGCCACAATCACAACTACCTGTACATACACATGCTTTTTCAAAAACAAATAAATAAAGAGAGAGAGAGAGAGAGAGTGAGTGAGACTCCAGCTGGCTTAATATAGGTGGTATGATTGCTTTTTTAATTTCTCATCTATAAAATCCTCTCTTCCTTCCTTTCATTTCTACTAACCCATACATTCAACAAATATAGAAAGTGTGTAGAAATGGAAAGTTCCTCAATTCATCATATAAGAAATGTTTGTGTTTTCAGTGGATCTAGTCTTGGGAAAGAAAAGGAGTTTTTAGAATCAGCAAATCATTTTGGTCAGCTGCTAGCTGAGAGAAAGATTCATTTAGTGTATGGAGGAGGTAGTCCGGAGTTAATGGGAGGTGTGTCAATAGCTGCATTTTTAGGAGGTAGTCAAGTTTTGGGGGTCGTCCTCGAAGCTTTAGCACAAGGGGACATCATTGGAAAAACAATTGGAGAGGAACTTCAGGTCTCCACAATGTCGGCTCGAATGAATGCAATGTTTAACCATGCTGATACCTTCAATGTCGGCTCGAAT
>NW_011503010.1:1128-14074 GCF_000495115.2 Populus euphratica
CTTGAATAAATGCAATGTTTAACCATGTTGATGCCTTCATTGCTTTACCAGGTGGTCTAGGCATATTGGAAGAGATCATTCATATTTTCTCTTGGGCCCAACTGCACATTCACTATAAACCCATAGGTCTGTTAAATGTTAATAGTTATTATGATAAGTTGTTGTCTTTTCTTGATCTTGATTTATGTTGTACAACACTTGGTACAACAAATGCTTGGCACTTTCATAGCCCATACTGTATGGTATAACCGACACCTGAGCTATGGAAGGAACTTGATTTGTTGTTAACATAAGTTATAATCATGAATGCTTGACAAGATTTACAAGTACTAGCATTAATCGAATAAGATAACTAATGTAATCATGTTAACAAAAAAAAAAATAATAAAAAAAAAAAAAGAAAAAGAAGATGATAAGAACTTTGAGATGGAATATTAATGTAAGGATTAAAGAATGATAATAACAAATGTCAAGGTTAGAGGTTCCACTAATGGTATGTCAAACAAGTATAGTATAAACTCTTATTATTCAATTGAAAACCACACACAAAAGACGTTCCAATCAGATTATAGATTGTTAACATGACTACATTAGTCATCTTATTCGATTAATGCTAATACTTGTAAATCTCATCAAGCATTCATGATTATAACTTAGGTTAACAACAAATCAAGTTCCTTTCATAGCTCAGGTGTCGCATATACCATACAGTATGATGGGCTATGAGAGTGCCAAGCATTTGTTGTACCAAGTGTTATACACCATAAATCAAGATTAGTCATTTAACAAGCAAAGCATTAAAGAGTGAACAAGATAACAAATACAAAACATGTTAGTATCAAACATGTTTTGTATTAAAGAGTGAACAAGATAACAAATACAAAACATGTTAGTATCAAACATTAAAGTCCATATTGAGTTTACACTATACTTATTCTTACACCATTAGTGTAACATTTTCACCTTGACATAATAAACTTAGCTAGACATAATAAAAGAAAGAAAAATAAATAAACAAAATAAGAACATAAATAAGATAAAAGTTAACTAAGTAAATGAAAGGAAATGAAATGCATAAACTTGATATTAATAAAAGCAAAGCATAAACATTACAAACAATACAAAGAGAGAAAGGAAGAGCATGATCTTAATCTGGAAACCAAAATGCCTAAATGCATGGCAACTGCGTCCTTTTATTGGCCAAAATTGGGAACTATTGATTTGATGACTAATTGATGACTGGGTAGCCAACGCTTGACTTGGTGACAATCCTTATCTTCTCTTGTCGTCCCAAAACGTCATTGATAACATCAAAATTGGAGGCGCTTGAAAACATGAAACTTGTAGGAAAGTGTCTCATCTTTCTTGTGTAAAACATTCAGACAACTTCGGGCTTCTTTGTTGTTGCTCCAATTTGGACTTGAAAATGGCCTTGTTAGATCTTGGGCTCCATATGAAAGTTGTAGCCCTATGTATTCCCTTTCCATCCATATAAAGTAGACCTTTCCATTCATCCTATAGCTCTAGATATGACCCAATTACCGAACAGTGTTCCGGTTTGGATTGCACCGACATCTCTTTTCTAATTTTGGTCATCTTTTTACCCTTGCAATTTAAGTTCTTAAAGTCATCAATCAATCCTTTCATTTATGTGATAGGCCTGCATTTAAAATGAACATTTACCACAAATTAAAGGTATCTTATATTAATAGATATATTATTATAAAACATGCTTTAGTTAAGGAGTTATTGATACTTCAAGTGCAAAATGATGATATAAAACCTTGATAAAAATGCATTTTTAAGTACTAATCACACCCCCCAACCAGCTTATTACTAGTCCCTAGTAATCAAAGCGTTAAAACAGAAAAATAATTTGCAAATTCCACAAAGCAAGGTATTCATCATTTAACTTCCATTAATCTATCCAGATAAACAAACTCTCATTAAATTTATATATCTGCTCAATACCTCTTAACAAGATATTCATAAACCTTTCTTTTGTACTCAATGTATCAACACATAATTATGGGGCTTTTCTTGAAAGAAAACAAAATTTGTTCTAATGTTTAGGGTTAACTTCCTTGGGTTGGGATTATTATTTTTGTCTTTTTTTTTCTTATTTTTTTTTCTTAAATATATATACATATAATTTAAAAACACCATGCATCTTTAACCCATGTAACGAGCTTTTGGCTAATGACTCCCAGACCAGTTGGTCTTAGGGCATTAGGTGTTAAGACACCCCTACAAGCTTAGTAACTCGGGTCGCAGATACTGATATTTAGATAGTGCAATGTTTGATTTCCTTAAGCTTTTCTCCTCAACCCATGCAACAATCATTGAGCCAATAGCTCCCAAGTCAGTTGAATTTAGGGTATTAGGTGTTAAAACACCCCTTCGGGCTTAATTGCTTAGGTTAGGGAGGCTACGAAACCAAACTTATCTACATTTTTATTATCATCATTTTTTTTCTTCTTTTTTTACATTTTTATTATTATCATTTTTTTTCTTTGTTTTCTTCTTTTTTTTCATTTTTTTTTAATTATATACAATCCCTTTCCCTTAGTTGTTACCTTTAACAAAAGAACATAAATAATGTAATAATCCAATATGCAACCCACAATCATATGTTAAAGTGTGTGTGTGTAAATTAAGGTTTAAGAATACATGTTAAATGAGTATATGAGCAGAATTAAGTGATAATAATGCGAGAGTTTGTAAATCTGAATATTTCAAGAAGTATTATAATAGACCTTGTTAAGAATGGTTACTAAGATGTGTCTCAAGAGTCACTTTAACAAAAGAGCTCCTTTACTCTGCAATCCTAGTAACAACAATTATACACATGCTTTATAAATCAATTTTTTTTTATCAACTACTACCCTCTCCCCCCAACCAAAACAAGACATTGTCCTCAAAGTTCTAAGGTAGAAAGATAGAGTATAGAAGATATCACCTGAAAGAACGAACACTGACAAACCTGAAACACACTGAAACAAAAATAAGAAATAATAAAACACAATAATAAAACCAAAAGACACAAAAATTCACAAATGAAGGCTCAAATCCAGTATAAGCTTTTTATGGCTTTCCTTAGTTGACCAATTTATATGACTCATGGAAGGATCAATTACAGGAATGAAGGATTGTAGTTGGTCAATTAATTATTCAGCAGTAGCAGCAGAGATTATGATTTGTCGTGCAAAAGATGTTAGAAATTCTTGTTCCACAGCATGATCAAGAAAAGACAACAACTTATCATAATAACCATTAACATTTAACAAACGTATGGGTTTATGGTGAATGTGCAATTGAGCCCAAGAGGAAATATGAAAGATCTCTACCAATGGGCCTAGACCACCTGGTAAAGCCATGAAGGCATCAGCATGGTTAAACATTGCATTCCTTCGAGCCGACATTGTGGAGACCTGACGTTCCTCTCCAATTGTTTTTCCAATGATGTCCCCTTGTGCTAAAGCTTCGGGGAGGACCCCCAAAACTTGACTACCTCCTAAAAATGCAGCTATTGACACACCTCCCATTAACCGAAGACTGTCCCCCTCATGCACTAAATGAATCTTTCTCTCAGCTAGCACTTAACCAAGATGATTTGCTGATTCTAAAAACTCCTTTTCTTTCCCAGGACTAGATCCACCGAAAACACAAATATTTCTTATATGATGACCTGAGGAACTTGCCATTTCTACACACTTCTGTATTTGTTGAATGTATGGGTTGAGTAGAAATGAAAGGAAGGAAGAGAGGGTTTTATAGATGAGAAAGTAGAAAGGCAATCATGGGATTTTATAGATGAGAAATTAAAAAGCTAATCAAACCACCAATATGTAGGCCAGTTGGAGTCTCACACACTCTCTTTCTCTCTCTTTATTTATTTCTTTTTTTAAAAAAAAAAGCATATGTATAGGTGGTTGTGATTGTGGCTCACATCTTTCCTTGGTTTTACATCCAAGAACGACTTAAACGCCCTCTATGGGTCGGGGATAGGCTTCCCATCTAGTTTTTGTAAAAACTAGCAAACAAGGTCTTTTTTAGTCAGATTCCCAAGACTATGTCAAGCATGTTCTTTATGAAAATGGGTTCATAAGTCATGAATTGCATGATACTTATCTCGACTATGATGAGACTTAAGAGTCAATAGAAGATTATCTAAAGACTCTCTGTGTTTTGAAATAAATCCCACCTTTTGACAATTTTCACAGTTTTTGCGGAATGCATGTGACTCCTTGAATATGGTGGGCTAGTAAAATGCACTTTGTAAGATTTCTACAGTCCTCTTTTTTGACGAGAAATGATCCCCACGTGCCTTAGAGTGACAAAATTTAATGAAATTACTTATCTCATTATCGGGAAAGCATCTTTGAAATATTTGATCAGGACGATAATTGAATAAGTAAGGGTCATCCTAATAAAAGTTTTGCACGTTGCTCAAAAATTTTCTTTTGTCTTCGGTACTCTAGTGAGCTGGCAAAAATCCTGAAGCAAGAAAATTGATATTTTTAGCAAACCAAGGCATTGAACTAAGAGAAAGTAGAGATTCATCAGGAAAAGAATAATTGATTGGTGTAATGTCGGGTGTCGAATCTGTTGTCACTTTTGATAAAAGATCCGCATCAACATTTTCGGTGCTTTTTTCATCATCGATGTCTTCCTGGCATGAGGAAATGGAAGTGCTGGCAGGGAATCAGTCTTTTCCTTGCAATATTCAGATTCAACCCCTTCCTTACCCTTAGAGATTGACTCATCATCTTTCTCACAAGGTTCAAGAGTGGGTTTTTTAATAACCTTACCACTGCGAAGAGTGATGAATGATTTGACTTGATCCATGTGTTGACTTCCAGAACTACTTGCATTTGCATTGTATTGCCCCTTGGGATTTTGCTGTGGTTGAGATGGAAACTTACTTGTCTCTTGAAAATTGAGAGCAGATGTGAATTTTGCAAGAGTATCTTTAAAATCTGTTATGCTTTGAGCAAGTTGAGTGTTGATTGTCTCTTGCTTTTCAATGAATGCATACAAAGTTTCCTCAAAATTTCTTGTAGGAGGTGGAGGATGAGTAGGTACATATCCATGATAATTTTGGAAATTATGGTGTGCTTGAAACTATGGTTGTGAAGTTTTTGCATTGTCACTCTTCTAACTGAAATTTTGGTGATTTCTCCAACCAGGGTTGTATGTTTGCAAATATGGGTTATGATTGGGCCTTTCGAAACTGTTTAAAGCATGGGCTTGTTTAAGGCAAGGTTGGATAGTCACTAGCTGAGTGTTCATTTGTTTCACATATTTGACATACAATGTTTTCAATAGATTTAAATTGACCACTCTTTTTCAATTCTAGTGCCTCGACTTTTCTAGCTAAAGATGCAAACTTAGCTTGGAGGTCATGATCTTCCCTAAGGTTGTCCATACCTCGACTAGATGTATGAGGTTGAGTTTTACTCGGTGCCTCATAAGTACCCGCGGCGTTCCAATTTTAAGCATTTTCAGCTAATAAGTCTAAGTACTCCATTGCTTCATCAGGGTCTTTATCTTCAAAAGTTCCATTGCACATCAATTCAACCATTTGCCTATCTCTAGATGTTAACCCTTCATAGAAATGTGAAACCAATCTCCATGTTTCAAAACCATGATGAGGGCAAGTACTAAGCAAGTCTCGATACCTATCCCAACATTGGTAAAATGTTTCTCCTGGTTTTTGAGTGAAAGTGGTGATTTGTCTTTTGAAAGAGTTTGTTCTATGAGATGGGAAAAACTTCTTTAAAAATTGTTGTTGCATTTCATCCCAAGCACGAATAGATCCTGGTCTCAAATTTTGTAGCCATGTTTTAGCTTTATCTTCTAATGAAAAAGAAAAAAGCTTTAATCTGATGGTGTTCATGCTACAATTTAAATTATTATATGCGTTGTAGACCTCCTTAAATTCCCTTAAATGCAAGTATGGATTTTCCAATTCTAAGCCATGAAACGACGGTAAAAGTTGAATAATACCTGGTTTAAAATTAAAATGAGATGCATCAGGAGGAAAAACTATGCATGATGGTGCACTTGTTCTTGTGGGATTCATGTGGTCTCTAAGTGTTCTAGCACGGTTATTCTCATTATTCTCATTATGAAGTGATTGATTATCTTCTTCGGCCATATTTTCTGAAAATGATGAGGATACCCTACAAAGTCTACCACTTGATGTACGTGACCACACTCTCATGCACGTGTAGGAATAAAATAAAAAGAAGAACAAGAAAGCAAAAGAAGGAGGAAGAAAACAAAATAAAAAGAAACAAAAGAAAAGAAACAAAGTTATATACAAGAAAAGTGAAAAGAGAAAATAAAATAAATACTATAATTTATACAAGAACTTACCTCCCCGGCAACGGCGCCAAAAACTTGACACGACTAAAAGATTGATGTCTTCTCCCAAGTGCAGGAGTGTCGAAGTAATAAATAACCCGGCAAGACCGGGGTCGAACCACAGGGAGGTTAATTGTACAAATTATAAACAACAATTATAAAACAACAATAACAACAACAACAATAGTAATAATAATAATAATAATAATAATAATAATAAAGAAAAAGAAGGAGAAGAAGAAGAAGAAGATGAGAACTTTGAGATGGAATATTAATGTAACGATTAAACAATGATAATAACAAATGTCAAGGTTAGAGGTTCCACTAATGGTATATCAAACAAGTATAGTATAAACTCTTATTATTGAATTGGAAACCACACACAAAGGAGGTTCCAATCAGATTATATATTGTTAACATGATTACATTAGTCATCTTATTCAATTAATGCTAATACTTGTAAATCTCGTCAAGCATTCATGATTATAACTTATGTTAACAATAAATCAAGTTCCTTTCATAGCTCAGGTGTCGGTTATACCATACATTATGGGCTATGAAAGTGCCAAGCATTTGTTGTACCAAGTGTTATACAACATAAATCAAGATTAGTCATTTAACAAGCAAAGTATTAAAGAGTGAACAAGATAACAAATATAAAACATGTTAGTATCAAACATTAAAGTCCATATTAAGTTTACATTATACTTATTCTTACACCATTAGTGTAACCTTTTCACCTTGACATAATTAACTTAGCTAGACATAATGAAAGAAAGCAAAATAGATAAACAAAATAAGAACATAAAAGTTAACTAAGTAAAGGAAAGGAAATGAAAGGCATAAACTTAATATTAATGAAAACAAAGCATAAAAAATACAAAGAGAGAAAGGAAGAGCATGATCTTGATCTGGAAACCAAGATGCCTAAATGCATGGCAAATGCCTCCTTTTATAGGCCAAAATTAGGAACTATTGATTTGATGACTAATTGATAAGTGGGTGACCAACTTTTGACTTGGTGACAATCCTTATCTTCTCTTGTCTGCCCAAAACGTCATTGATAACGTCAAAATTGGAGCCAGTTGCAAACATGAAAGTTGTAGGCAATTGTCTCAGCTTTCTTGTGTAAACAATTCAGCTCATTTGGACTTCTAGAACTCCAGATATGGCCAAAATACCGAACAGTGCTCGGGCTGGAAGACAGATTCGGGCTTCTTTGTTGTTGCTACAATTTGGACTTGATAATGGCCTTTTTAGATCTTGGGCTCCATATGAAAGTTGTAGGCCTATGTCTTACCTTTCCATCCATATAAATTGGACCTAAATCTGAGATCTGTAGCTCCAGATATGACCCAATTACCGAACAGTGTTCCGGTTTGGATTGCACCGACATCTCTTTTCTAAGTTTGGCCATCTCTTTATCCTTGCAATTTAAGTTCTTAAAGTCATCAATCAATCCTTTCATTTATGTGATAGGCTTGCATTTAAAATGAACATTTACCACAAATTAAATGTATCTTATATTATTAGATATATTATTATAAAACATGCTTTAGTTAAGGAGTTATTGATACTTTAAGTGCAAAATGATGATATAAAACCATGATAAAAATACACTTTTAAGTACTAATCACTTTGCAATGACTAAGTATTCATCAATGCTTTTTGATTTCGCAGTAGTATATTCACACTGAAGATTTCAGTGTCATCCATAGAACTGGGTTTTGTTGATGATTTATGGGTCTACAGTGATGAATTTTTTGTCAATGATTTTTTATTCTTCTATAGTCTTTGTGCACTTAAGATTTCAGTGTCAACCGTAGAATTGGGTTCCGGTTATGATTTCTAGGTTGGTTGTGACTATATTTTGCGTCAACAATTTCTAATTCTGCAATTGTCTATGCACACTTAAGACTTTAGCATCAGCCCTAGAAATAGGTTCCAGTGATGATTTCTACATCAGTAGCCACTTAGTTTTCATTAATGATTTATGATTCTTCAGTAGTTGATTAGTACTTAAAAGTGTATTTTTATTAAGGTTTTATATTATCATTTTGCACTTGAAGTATCAATAACTCCTTAACTAAAACATGTTTTATAATAACGTATCTAATAATATAAGATACCTTTAATTTGTGGTAAATGTTTATTTTAAATGCAGGCCTATCATTTATGTTCTTATTTTATTTATTTACTTTTCTATCTTTCATTATGTCTAGCTAAGTTTATTATGTCAAGGTGAAAAGGTTACACTAATGGTGTAAGAATAAGTATAGTGTAAACTTAATATGGACTTTAATGTTTGATACTAACATGTTTTATATTTGTTATCTTGTTTACTCTTTAATACTTTGCTTGTTAAATGATTAATCTTGATTTATGTTGTATAACACTTGGTACAACAAATGCTTGGCACTTTCATAGTTCATACTGTATGGTATAACTGACACCTGAGTTATGAAAGGAACTTGATTTGTTGTTAACATAAGTTATAATCATGAATGCTTGACGAGATTTACAAGTATTAGCATTAATCGAATAAGATGACTAATGTAATCATGTTAACAATCTATAATCCGATTGGAACCTCCTTTATGTGTGGTTTCCAGTTGAACAATAAGAGTTTATATTATACTTGTTTGACATACCATTAGTGGAACCTCTAACCTTGACATTTGTTATTATCATTGTTTAATCCTTACATTGATATTCCATCTTAAAGTTCTCATCGTCGTTTTCTTCTTCTCCATCTCTTTCTTTACTACTACTACTACTACTACTACTATTTCTATTAATATTATTGTTGTTGTGATTACTATTGTTGTTGTTTATAATTGTCGTTTATAATTTGTACAATTAACCTCCCTGTGGTTCGACCCCGGTCTTGCCGGGATATTACTTCGACACTCCTGCACTTGGGAGAAGACATCAATCTTTTACTCGTGTCACTATCATTTGGAAACATGACATTGAAGATGAACATTTTCAACATTTGCAAGCAACCTGAAGATGATAATGATTTACAAGAAGTGGACTTTACTGAAAAATTACTTCATAATCAATTTCAAACCATTTCTAGTGAAATTAAGATTGACGAATCTGATAATTTGCAAATGGTTTATTTTCAAGAAAATCAAAGGCAAGTAATTGGAGACCACAAATTGAGGAATTTCCACCACGATCAATTAAATCCATGCCTTCAAGTGTTCAACCACCCAAACCTGATTTGAAGTCGTTGCCATTCAATCTCAAATACTCATTTTTGGGAGAAGATGAGACTTTTCTGGTAATAATCTCTTTCAAACTTAATGCACATCAAGAAGGTAAGTTATTATAAACTCTGAAAATGTATAAAAATGCTTTAGGATGGACCATAGCTGACATAAAAGGAATTAGTCCTTTGCTTTGTACACAGAATTTATTTGGAGGAAAATGCTAAACTCTCTAAAGAAATGCAGCGAAGGCTCAATCCTAATATGAAAGAAGTAGTGAAAAATGAAGTCATTAAGCTTCTAGATAATGAAATCATTTATCCTATTTCTAACAGCAAATGGGTAAGTCCTACCCAAGTTGTACCCAAGAAGTCTGGAGTCACTGTGATAACAAATGAGAACAATGAGTGAATTCCCACTAGGACTGTTACTAGTTGGCGCATGTGCATTGACTATAGAAAACTTAATTCAATGACTAGAAAAGATCATTTTCCTTTACCTTTCATGGATCAAATCCTAAAAAGAGTTGCAGGTCATGAATTTTATTATTTCCTAGATGGCTATTCAGGTTATAACCAAATTGAAATTGTATTGGAAGATCAAGAGAAGACTACTTTCTCATGTCCATTTGGTACTTTTGCATATCGAAGGATGCCTTTTGGATTACGTAATGCACCAGCCACGTTTCAAAGATGCATGCTCAGTATATTTAGTGATATGGTTGAACATTTTCTTGAGATTTTTATGCATGATTTTTCTATTTTTGGTGATTCATTTGATGATTGTTTGACTAACTTAGAAAAGGTTTTGAGCAGGTGTGAAGAGAAGAATCTTGTGCTGAATTGGGAAAAATGTCATTTTATGGTAACAAACGGCATTGTACTTGGTCACATTGTTTCATCAAAAGGAATTGAGGTTGACAAATCTAAAATCGAGTTAATTGCAAACTTGCCAACACCAAAATCTCTTAAAGATGTTAGATCATTCCTGGGACATGCTGGTTTTTATAGAAGGTTCATCAAAGATTTTAGTGTAATATCTAAGCCTTTAAGTAACCTTCTAACAAAGGATACTATTTTTGAATGGACTGAACATTGTGAAGAAGCCTTTGTTAAACTTAAAAACTTGCTTACTTGTGCTCCTATCATTCAACCTCCCGATTGGTCATTACCTTTTGAAATAATGTGTGATGCTAGTGATTATGCCGTAGGTGCTGTTTTGGGACAAAGAAAAGATAAGAAACCTTATGTAATTTACTATGCAAGTAAAACTTTAAATAGTGCTCAAATGAATTATACCACCACTGAAAAAGAATTACTTGCAGTAGTATTTGCATGTGAAAAATTCAGATCTTATCTTGTTGGCTCACCTGTTGTTGTTTTTAGTGATCATGCAGCATTGAAATATCTTCTTTCTAAGAAAGATTCCAAGGCTAGATTGGTGCGGTGGATTTTATTACTTCAAGAATTTGATATCACAATCAAAGATAAGAAAGGCAGCGAAAATGTTGTCGCAGATCACTTGTCAAGATTGACAACAGATTCGAAAACTGACATCACACCAATCGATGACTACTTTCCTGATGAATCTTTACTTTCTGTCTCTACAATGCCTTGGTTTGCTAATATTGTCAATTTTCTTGTTTCAGGACAATTGCCAGCTCATTGGAATACCCAAGATAAAAGAAAGTTTTTGAACGAAGTGAAGAACTTTTATTGGGATGATCCTTATTTATTCAAATATTGTCCTGATCAAATATTTCGAAGATGCATTCCTGACAATGAGGTAAGTAGTGTCATTAAATTTTGTCATTCTGAGGCATGTGGGGGCCATTTCTCATCAAGAAAGACAACTGCAAAAATCTTACAAAGTGGATTTTACTGGCCCACCATGTTCAAAGACTCACATGCATTCTGCAAGTCTTGTGAAAATTGTCAAAAGTTGGGATCTATTTCAAAACGTCACATGATGCCTTTAAACCCTATTATTGTCATTGAGATCTTTGACTGTTGGGGTATAGATTTCATGGGCCCATTCCCTCCATCATTTGGTTTCTTATACATATTAGTCGCAGTAGATTATGTTTCAAAATGGATAGAGGCAATTCCAAGTCGAAACAATGATCACAAAACAGTGATAAAGTTTTTGAAAGAAAATATTTTGAGTCGATTTGGAGTCCCTCGAGCCATAATAAGTGATGGTGGAACACATTTCTGCAACAAGCCATTTGAGTCTTTAATGAAGAAATATGGAATCACACACAAAGTTGCCACCCCTTATCACCCTCAAACAAGTGGACAAGTAGAGCTTGCTAATAGGGAGATCAAACATATTTTGGAGAAAACAGTGAACCCTAATAGGAAAGACTGGTCTTTAAGACTTAATGATGCACTTTGGGCTTATCGAACTGCTTATAAAACATCATTAGGTATGTCACCTTATAGACTAGTCTATGGAAAATTTTGATTCAAATCTGGATGATGTAGTCAACATGAAAATTACAAATAAATGAGCATGAGGAAATAAGAAATGATGCATATGAAAATTCAAGAATTCATAAAGTAAGAATCAAAGAGTTTTATGACAAGAATATTCTAAGAAAAACATTCAATGTTGGTCAAAAAGTCTTACTTTATAATTCTCGACTACATTTATTTCTTGGAAAACTAAGATCAAGATGGAGCGGTCCTTTTATTGTGAAACATGTGTATCCATATGGGGCCTGTGATATCGATAATCCAAAGAATGACAATGTTTTCAAGGTAAATGGACATCGTTTGAAAGTGTAATTTGACAATTTTTCAGTTGAAAATGACTCTATTGAATTAGGTGATCCTATATATAAAAATTGATTTTTTTTTCTTTCATATTGTTTTTGTGTTTCTTTGTGAGTGATTTTTGCTAGTTTCTCTCACCTCGGTCAAATGGCGGAAATGGTACTCCATGATTTAAGTCGGTTCTTTCAGTTTCTCATAATAACTAATATCTGTGTATATATTTGTGCAATTATTTGAATCTCTCTTTCAATTCTCATTTGATAATGGACACTAATCATGAAAAATTGAAAAAGTATTTTCCCACTCTGCCTCACAATACGATTACAAAAATTTACCGTGCTAGATGTGCAAGATTGAGGTTGTTAATGAATCATGGAATTCTTGAAGATATTCGTTGGTTGATTGAAGCAAAGGTCTGATTATCAGGTGAGTCCTCTAATTCCTTCATTTCACACATGCCTGGAATAGGTAAAAACACTTTTGCAAAGAAACGTCGTGCAAAACGACTGAAAGTCTATCATCGATGTGCTAGATGGACTTGTAATGCATAATATTGTTCTTTAGGAATAATATCTATAAACCATG
>NW_011502985.1:0-892 GCF_000495115.2 Populus euphratica
TTACTAAAACAAGTTATAAGCGGATATTTATGATTTTTTTAATTATAAATAAAAAAATTTAATATCTTTTAAAAAAAACAACGCAAATTATATTTTTTAAAATTTTTAAAATTAGTTTTCTATTGAAAATTATTTTATATATTCTTATATCATTGTGTTGATATCAAAAAAAAATTTAAAAAAAAATATATATAAAAAAAATATTTTAAATCATATCAGTTGTGATAACTCCAAATATATTGTACGAAAATTACGTTGGTTGAAAAAGTAAAGTAAAAAGGTAGATAACTGGAGAGTAAAACCAACACAACATCGATGATGAAAAGACAATTACAATTTGTGACACGCACGCGCGCGAGCTCGCGCGCACACGCTTGAATAAATATGCAAGCAAACCAATAGATTTTATAAAGCCGCCTCCACACTGAACTCATGACAAATCTCCCTCTCCAGTCAAATCTCCCTCTCCTTCCCTTCTCCTTCCCTCCCTTTCCTTCCCTCCTCCTCTAATGTCTTTCTCACTCCCTCTATAAATCCACACAATTCAACCGATCTCAAACTTGGCAGCCCCCAAAACTCGCACAAACCAACCTTGGCACACAACCGGCAACCCCATCAATGGAAATGGAAGTTGTGATGCCAGTGCCACCTGTGGACTTCAACTTCGATAGCACATGTTCTTCTCCTTACATGACAGCTCCTTCAAGTCCTCAAAGATTTGGAAACTTCTTCTTGAGTGCCCCAACAAGCCCCACTCGTACTTCTTCTTTCTACAGGGAGCTAAATGATATTACTCTTTCTACAAATTCATCTTCTTCAATGATCCCTTTTGACTGGGAAGAGAAGCCTGGAACTCCCAAATCCAAGAACCAAAGAGAAGACAACAGCAGGA
>NW_011502985.1:934-14302 GCF_000495115.2 Populus euphratica
AAGTAACCAGCAGGAATGATAGTGATCACGATGGTTTTCACGAAGATTTTGAGTTCGATTTTAGTGGTCATTTAGAAAGAGCTTCTTTATCGGCTGAAGAACTCTTTGATGGTGGCAAGATCAAGCCTTTGAAGCCACCACCTGGCTATGATTCCTCAGTTTCTTCTCCAAGGTCTCCAAGATCACCAATATCAAGAACCACAAAGGGATTTGATCCCTTTCAAGCTGCCATTGAAGAGACGCGTAAAAGAGAGGTTAAACTACAAGCTAATCAACAAGGCCAACCACCCAATCAACGTGGAAGAGGCAGAAGAAACGGTGGCTCTTCATTTTCGGCTGGTTCTGTACGTAAAGGAAGCAGATCTTTATCTCCTTTAAGAGTTTCAGACATCATGTTTGACCAAGAAGAGAATTCCCAGAATTCAAATTCTATTGCTTCAAAAGCAAGCACCCCCAAATCATCTCACACATCTTCTATCTTATCCGCGATGTCATTCACGTCGAAAAGGTACAAGAAATGGAAGCTAAAGGACTTATTGCTATTCAGAAGCGCATCAGAAGGTAGCAGAACAACAAGTTGCAATCATGAGCTAACAAGATTTTCAGTTATGTCCAAAAAAGAAGGGACAGAGGATGTCAAGAATTCTAGCTTTCGATCCACGGATAGTGTAGGGAGTGCCAGGAGGAGATCAGGGCCTATATCAGCTCATGAGGTGCATTACACAGTGAACCGGGCTGTTTCAGAGGAAATGAGAAGGAAAACGTTCTTGCCTTACAAGCAAGGTCTTTTGGGGTGCTTAGGATTCAATGCTGTTGCAAGTACGCATGAGATCGCTAGAGGTGTTGGTTCTTTGACACGTGGATGATTCAGATCACCTCGATCTTGTTTTGTGATTTGAGTTTTAATGATTAGCAAAGTATATTTGCTATTACATATATAATTATAGTGTTAATTACTTTGTGTCTGTATCCATGAAATGGACACAAATTGTATGAAAATACTGCATAATTGATAAAAAGGCATCTCCAGGATTATAAATCGTGTAAAACTACTTGTGGTTGGTTGGGTCTGAGATGTTGTTTATCAAGTAAAATATTTAAAGAGAAATGTAGTTTTTATGCTTATTTATAAATTTTGCATGCCATTTTCTATGTTTTTTGGCAACATGTTTGATACATACAAACTTGACCCAACATAAATATTATTTTTGCACTTTACATTTTAGCATATATTTTGTAAATAAAATATGACAAAGCAAAAGAAAATTAATAAAACTTGAGCTGTGTGTACAGATAATGTCTTTAAAGATATTTAACAAGGTTATCTTCTAAGATTTAACAAGTTCTTTTTCTAAAATAAAAATCACAAAAACAGTTAGATCAAGAATGAAAGGAAATACTAACAAGTTTTCCAAAGACAAGAAATTACAATGATTTTCGGCACACTTTGAGTGTAATAATGCATGATATATATTGGTTGCTAACATGTAATACCTAAGCATGAAATAAATTTAAGAATTAAAAAATTATTACAGCAATTCAAAAATAAAAGAGCTAGTAAGAAATTAAAAAGTTGTAATTGTTAAAGAAAGTTTTTTTTTAAAAAAAAAAAGAAGGAGAAGTATTGTCTTACACATAATGAGGCCTTTCAAAGGTTTTTCTCTTGCTCGGCTCAAACTTATGTCAGCGAGCCTATTATCATTTTTTTTATTGGTTATTATTGCAACAATATTAAGGTAGTTTAAAGATAATTGTTTGCATAAATTCACAATGATGTTTTTTTCTTGCATAGAACTTGTATTATACATGTACAATCACAATCTAATTTAAAGATGGAAAACTAAGAATAGAAATATACCAAAATCTTTCCTAAACTTATTCTTTATTTCTAGTTTTTCTATTTTGTAATATTTGATTGCTAAATTAGTTCTTGTCAATACTTCCCCTCAAGTTGGTGCAAATATATCTCATATGCCAAACTTGTTGAGAGAGCAATGAAACATTTTACTTGATACTGTTTTAGTAAGTATATCTACTAATTGATCCTCAAATTTAACAAAAAAAAAATTATGATCTTCTCATTGAGTTTCTGCTTGATGAATGAAATGTCTATCTACTTCCACGTGTTTAATTCGGTCATATTAAACTGGATTATTGGCAATAGCAATTATGGCTTTTTTGTTGTAGTACATCTTGATCTGAATTCCTATAAAATATCCTAGCTTCTTAAGTAGCCCTTTTATCCATGGTATTTCAAATAATCCTTTGGTATCCTTTGAATTCTGCTTCAGCACTAGATAGAGCAACAATATTTTGCTTCTTACTTTTCTAGGTCACCAAGTTTCCCCGAATAAAGGTAAAGTAGCCTAACGTAGACTTTTTGTTAGTTAGATTCTGAGCCTAGTCTGTATTAGTATAACCAATGATGTTAAGGTGATCATTCTTTGAGAAAAGAATTTCTCATCCCGAAAAGGATTTTAAGTATATAAGTACTCATATTGTTACCTCTATATACTTTACTTGAGTTGTGCATGAATTGGCTAATTAGACTGATTGCATATATGATATCAAGACATGTATAAGAAAGGTAAATGAGTCTTCCCACCAATTTTTAATATCATTTTCTATTTATGGGAACTTGATTTAGATATCCTGCTAAATAATAATTTTGTATGATTAGTGTATCCATAAGTTTACAATGCAACATATCTTTATAATTCTGAAATTACTTCTTCATTATTTTTTGTGAGAAGAATATGCCCAATTTTGATCTATATACTTTAATACCCAAAAAATACTGCAACTCACCAAGATTCTTCATTTCAAATTCACATACTTCACATACTAGATACCTTTATAATTCTAAAATTTCTTCTTCATCATTTTTTGTGACTATCAAATCATTATCATAAATAATCAAAGCTATTATTTCCCCCCATTACTTCCGAGTTGCTTTGGCTAAATTTATGCTTTCGCATTGCTAGACTAAATCTTTCAAACCATGCTCTAAAAAACTATTCCAGTCCATAAAGTGATTTTGTAAGCTTGCACATCATATTTTCTTCTAGCAAAACTAGGAGGAACATCCATATACACTTCCTCATCTAGACATCCATATACACTTCCGCATCTAGATCTCTATGAAGAAATACATTCCTTTATATCAAATTGATGTCAAGGCTAGTCTAGGTTTGCTATAAGTGATAGAAGTATCTGAATTATGTTCAGTTTGACTACTGGTAAGAATGTTTCCTAATAGTCTATGCCATATGTCTGTGTGTATCCTTTAGCTACTAGTCTCATTTCGTATTGTTCTATTGTTCCATTTGCTTTATATCTCACGATAAACACCCATTTGCATCCAAATATTTTTTCTCCTATCTGGCAATATAGATAGTTTCCAAGTATTATTATTCTAGAGAGCCTTCATTTCATCATAGATAACCATCTTCTAGTGTTCATCTAGCATGAATTCTTCAATGCTTCATGGTACATGTTCTAAAGATATTTTTTCTATAAAGACTTTTTTGCATCTAATATGTTATTGGCTGAGATAAAATTTTCAATAGAGTATTTGAATTTTCATCCTTCTATTTATGGTGAGTACCAGTTTGGGGGCACTCTCTAATTATGCTTTTGAGGTAAATTGTATGTCATAGAATCAGGTAATGTAAGAGAGTCAAGAGATCTTACCTTAGTTGTAATGTCGTGATTGTCTTCATGATTTTGATTTTGGTCGTGTTGTATATTGGAGAGGGGTTATTTGATATGGCTTAAGTATATAATTCGACGTGGTTGACCTACTTAGTAATCACTAATTCTGTTTGAGTATAGTCCATGATAAACCTATTCCTATATATGTTGTTCATGTTTATTCTCCCCCTGAAGAATAGACAGGGATGGTTCATTGAAAAAATATTTGGTCTAAAAAAAGGTTATATCCATAGTAACATAGAGTTTTCATGTAAAGGATCATAACACCGGTATCCTTTTATATAAGAACCATGGCTAAGAAAGACACAACGACCAATATATGGATCTAACTTGGATTGTTGGTGCTTTAGAACATATACAAATACAACACAACCAAATATCTTTAGAGGTACATGGAGTGTTGAAGGTAGTTTAACATATTGTTCTAAAGTCTAGAGTGGTATGTGAAGATTAAGTACTCGGGATGGCATGCAGTTGAGAGAATAAATAGATATACCCATGGTATCAGGCCAGTATTGTTGGGGTATATGGGCAACTATTATTATGGTATGTGTTGTTTTCAATATGTGTCTATTTTTTTTATTTTGCAATTTTATTTTGTTGAGGAGTATATGAATAAGTAGTCTTATATATGATGCCCTTGCTATCACAAAATTATGTAAACTTTTAGCTAATAAATTCACCTTTATTATTATATTGAAGAGTTTTAATGCGTATAGAGAATTGGTTTGTATAAAGGTGATAAATTTATGAAAAACTGGTAGGATATCTTTTTTATGTTTCAATACATAAACCCAAAAGACCTTCGTACAATCATAAAAAAAGGTGATAAACCATCTAAAGCCATTAGTAATCATAACAGGTGCAGGACCTGATAAGTCAGAGTGAATAATCTCAAATGATACATTGCATTTATTATAACTGATAGGGTAATTTGTTCGATGACTTTTACTTAGGGTATAATCCTTGTATTTGAAACTAGAAAGTAATACATTTTCAAATAAAGTAGAGAATAAATGTTATAGATAGTTGAATGATGGGTGTCCTAATTGGTAATGTCATAACTAAATGTCTTATCTTTGTCGTTGTGGTGATTGGGCGGAATAAACTTTTCCAACATCCAAATCATCCACAGAATATAACCTTCCACTCTTAGTACCATGGAAAAAATCTTCTTCATAAGAACATCCTAAAACAAATAAAATGAAGAGTACATCAATATGCAATAATTTAAATTTTATATTACTTGCCCTACTAATAGTAATTTAGCGGAGAGTGAAGGAATAAAAGGAATATTAGGGAGAGTGAATGTGGTTGATAATTCCATTGTTTCTCCCCTTGTTACCGGATATATATCACTGTTGGCATTTGATATGGCCTTTCATCAAGAAATTAGATTTGTTTTAAAGTTATTATGATCAAAGGTCATGTGATATGTCACCTCTGAGTCAATAATCCAATTGTTTACATGTTCATCATTAGATACGAAGTTTATGGAATCAATAATAAATAGGTCTTGAGTTATAGACTGAGGTTGAGTATTAAGTGACACAGGTGTATTTGGATTTGTATTAGTAACAAATGTTGCATGGCCATTTTGTTCGTTTTTTTTCCTTTCAATTCATACCACCACTCTGGATACTTGTGTAGCTGAAAACACGTATCTTTGGTGTGTTTATTTCTGTCATAATGAGTGCACCTTTCCTTATTGGCTTTCGGTCTAGAAAAAATTAGCTTGCTGGGATTTAGGCCTGGGCAAAAGGGTCTATTTATTAGATGATTATGGGCCAAGAAATGGTTTCGACGAGTTACCACCAAGTCTAGCCCATCTGTTCAGGCTTGTGAGAGTGAGGTTGTTGAAATCATTACAGCCCCCATTAGTCATCCTATTGTTCATGCCATTCTTGACAACTTTGTCATTATATAGCCCAAGGTTCATCATGCCTCCACTTCTTATCTTACCCCAGTTCATGTCCCTACCTCTTGTTAGTAGACTAAATCTATCTTTCTCTTTTTTTCTTTATCATTATGGTTCGTGTAGTGTACTTTCTTCTCACTTGAGCGAAGGCTTGCTAGATCGATGGTAAGGGGATCTATTGAAGAATGTAGCAGTGAGTCTGAACAAATTGATCATCCAAACCACCCAAGAAGGTATAAATTAGATCTTCTTGAATTAATTTATTGTATTTTTGTATGTCCTCATCACACGTCATGGAATTTGGGCGTTTATAGTCAATCTCTCGCTAGAAAGATTGTAAGCAAGTATAGTAGTCTTTTAGAGAAACCTTTCTTTGTATGTTTCGGCTAACTTTTTTTATTTTAGGCTATATACTTGGACATTATCTCCTCCATCAAAATAGGTTGTGGAAATGGCATCCCAAATACCTTTAGCTTTAGGAAATCTAATGAAATTCGCAATTAAATCTAGTTATAAAGAATTGATAGTCCAACCTTTAACTTGCATTTTTGTTTTCCATTTAATATTTGTTGAGTCTGTAAGTATTGGCTATCTAATTTTGTTAATGATTAATCCAAGTTTGTCTCCGCCAGGTATGAAAATCTCCATGATCTGTGACTATAGTTCATAATTTTGGCCATTAAGTTTGATTTCAAGGACGATAATTAGCAAGTCAGGGTTTTGGGTAGAATTAGTTTGAGTGTCAATTCTGGAATTTATGGTTATAATCTGAGCATGGTTTGGTGGGTTTGGTTCTACCATTGTTGTAGGTTGTCTGTTATTTGAAAAAGGTTTAGATTTAGATCAGTTGTTCTAATACCATGCTAACAATGTCTGAGTAGTTTAGAGATAATTATTTGCACCAATTCACAATGCAATTTCTTTATTGCATGAACTTTTATATATACATGTACAATAACAATCATGTTTAAGGATACAAAACTAAGAATAGAAATATACCAAAATCTTTCCTAAACTTATTTATGATTTATAGTTTTCCTATTTTGTAATATTTGATTGCTAAATTAGTTCTTGTCAAGAATTATCCCATATCAAAATTCATTATATAAACACTAGATGAAGATCTTATATTTTTATGTGGGATAGAAAGCTCTATATATACTTTAAGTTCATAAGAAGTAAGTTGTATTTTTATAATATTGAATAAAAACCTTTTAAATAATCTTTTAACTTTTTTTCTTATTTTCTAATATTTTCCAACTCATTATTCATCTGTTAGATTTTATCTTCAATAATTTATTGTTATTTATAAATATATTTAAATTGTAATTTTTTTTTTATAGGCTACAATTCTTGAACGTGAGTCAAGCCCAATAGAGCTTTTTGTGAAGATGCACATGTAGAGTGAAGACCATCAAAAAGGGGTACAACGGTTCATTAACAACTTTGCTCAACATTTTGAGGTATATTCGTTCAACCATTTTTTTTCTTTTGTAAGTTATTATTTTCTTAAATTGAATTTGATGATTTCATTTTTTACTTTCAAGAGACATATATCATTTGAGAGAGAGATACGAGGACGATCCTTCGACCCACCTGGATTTTGATTCATATTTGTGGATAGAGGAAAAATTGTCTGATGGACCTAATAAAAATCGAGTGTACGGACTCTCTAACACTATGGTCAAGAACACATGGACGACCCATAGTGTCTCAACCATTGGGAACTCGTAATCAATATCCAGCACCCATCTCAACAGTTCACAACCTTGTAACAACATACGACTCGTCTCACTGAAAAATATAAATGACTCTCTGCGGATTATGAAGAAATCTACCGAATGGTCATGGATATAAAATCATAGATGGATGGTACGTGTGTGCCTCTTTTTTTGTCATATGATCCCGGAAATGACTAGTCTCCTCCTCCTCTTCCTCTAGCATCACCATTGTTCTAGTTTAATTTTATTTGAACATATAAATTTATAGTGAATATTTGGCTTTTATATTAAAAAAAAAATTATTTTTACATACTTGAATTTTATACAATTTTATTTTTTTAATTATTTTCTTTTTTTTCAATAATTTTTTAAAAAATATTTTTTTCATTATTACAGACTGAGTTATTAAAGGACTTTGTCCATTAATATATTTCAGAGAGTTGGAAAAAGATTATTGTATATGTTACTTCAATTGTTACATCACAGATGGAATAATGTCAGTATTTCACAGAGTTGGAATAAAATTAGTCCAAATGTCATTGTCAATCACCAACATAATAACTATGTCGGTATATTCCAACAAATAATTTTTTTTTACAAGCATTTTCTGTAAAACCATTAGTTTTTTTTTTACCAACAAAAATGAAATTACCGATGTGAGGTTTATCGATCATTTTTTTCCTATCTATGAATTAGTCAGTAAAATTTACGTAGATGGAATGATAGAGTAAATGCCGACAAAAAAATTTATTGATAAAAATGTTAAATATAGTAGCGTATAAGTAGTAGATAAATGTCTTATTTTTTCAATGTGAAATAAAAAAAATTCTATATATACTCTATGTTCATAAAAAATAAATTATATTTTTTAAATAATAGTCTTTATTATTTACATTAAAAAAAACAGATATCTTGAGGTCGAAAATCAGATTTTCTTTTCTTTTCTTTTCTGCAGAGGATGTAAACCAAAACAGATAAAATGGGTTTCAAGCAACGCATTTGAATGTACTAAAAAAGAAAACACAAGTAGCAGTTAAATTTGTACTTTTTAAAAATGAGATCTTGAGGTCATTTTTAAAAGATCGGCAAATTATTGCATGAAATCCCACCACGTGAAGCTGCATAATCTGGTCTATCTCCAGAAGAAAACGGGAAGAAAATTACTTTAATTTTGGTCCCTCTCTAAATGTACATTACCAGCTAGATCTCCGGAAAGTTGAAATGTTGGAAAATGATAGCACAACATGGGATAGCCGAAAATTAAAGGGCAGCAGTGCACCACACATGGGAAGGAAAAGGGCACACATGGGAAGGAAAAGGGTTTTCCATAACGTAATCATTATGTTTGTGGAATCATTACTCCCATGATCTAAACAGTGTAAAGGTCTGTGAACGGCATCAATCGTCAAACAGATCAGGTTAAGGAATCGATAGCATTTAAAAAAAGACAGAAGAAAAATAAAACTAACAAAACTTGCCTTTTCCTGCATTTTACGGCCATGATTTGATCATCACTACAACCTGCAATGATGAACAGTAGAGAAAGCAGCTTTTGTTTAAGATGTTCTAGATTCTCAGATGTGTGCGTTGTCTTAAAAATGCAAAACTATAGTGCTGCAGCTGAATGTTCTGTTGTACTAACACAAGAAAGAAAGAAGGATGCTAAAGCATACAACTAAGAGATTCCGCTATGCTCAGTGATGGCGAGTTGTTCGAATTCTGCCATGAGTTGTGATGTTATTAATTGTTTAATTCTATTACAGACATTAAACATCCATTCCTCCTCTTCTTCTATCATCACTTGGAAGTAATAAATGGCTTTTAAGTCTAACAAGACTAATCAAACCCTAAATTTCAAACTAGAATCAATCAGTTCGGTTAAGCGGATCCATTACTAATTCTGTAAAGTGTTTTGCTTTTGCAAGGCACTCCTGTAGGGGAAAGAGGGGCATTTCACCATGCATGCAACCTAACTTTATTAAAAGGCTAGCACCGTGTGTTATAAAGGAGACCCACATGAAAATTATGACAACCCTTCCTTTTCCTCTCGATTCTCTGGGATTTGTTAGCTAGCTAGGAAAATAAATATTCCAGGGAGGATAAGTTGGCCATGACCTTGGATATAAGCAATAATGAATGAAATTCTCCATGACCATGGAGAATAATAATTTCCTAAGCAAAAAACTTGTCTCATTTACAATGACTATTGTGATGATAACGATGATAAGACGCCAATGGATTATGGTGATATCCTTGTATCCTTGATAGCTTCATCATGCATGGTTGTTGGTGAAAATGATGGCAGCTCTGATTACCTTGAAGTGTTAATTTGCAGTTTCATGGTATAATTTGAGGCTCTCAAAATTGTATCAAATGCAAGCCCGTTGTGATGATTGATCTCAGCTGAGTCCAGAACTACTTCTGCAATAGCTCATAAATCTTGGTTTCCTAAACAGCCAGACGTTTCTTTTCCTAGGCGCCGCATGATAATTTCTCCACAACTGTCCTCCTGTACATTTTTAAAGCTCCGTATTGACTTTCTACCCAGAGCCAGAGACAGAACGAGGAAAAACATGCTACAGCTTTTTCCATGGCTCCTGCCTTTGAAGAAGACAACTCGTCAACTTTTCTGGGTTTTCTCGCACAGTCGGTGTCATCACTGTTACCGGCAGGATTGTTATTTTCACTTGATATGTAATATCTTGCTGCATGGGAATTCACTGCATTCATAAACTTTTTCCTCTTTATATTGAATTCATGATAATTTTGATAGCAGATGTAAAAAATATAAAAAAGAAAAATAATATTAATGTATTTTTTTTATTAAAAAGCGTTTTCACAAAAGCGTTTTGCACGCTTTATTAAACCCACACTTAAAAAATGTCAATTCAGCATTGAGAAAAATTGATGCCTTAAAGCAAACGTTATCATGCCTTTTGCCCACTTGCAACATGATTTGATGCTCCTAAACATTCAAAATAACAAAGCCATGTAATGAAATATTTTATAATTAAGAGTAATCATGTAAGATTTTAATTGCAAAAAGCTTTTCATCATTAAACTAAGCCGAATCTTTCATTAAATACAATAACCTCCAGAATAAAAATAAAAAATGGTACTAAAATAATTTTTAAAAAAAAATTACAATAACTAAAATAAAAATTAATCAAGATCCCCTTTTTACATTTTTTTTTTAAATTACAATAACTACATTAGAGAAGCATTTGATTCTATTACATTACAATTTTTAATATCGCTATATTTTTTATACAATCACTCATAATTAACGTTCTATGCACGCATCACTTTGTTGCTTGACAAAGAAAGACAATCTCATTTTGTTTCAGGTAAGTTCTCTCGATTACCTTTCTCTTGATCAATTCCCCTTTTTGGCTCTGGTGTTCCTAGTTTAGTCCAAACTTTTTGACTGGCTATATATATATATATATATATGATCTTCATAGAGAAGCACTTGAATTCCAAAGCTTGAGGTAATACTCAAGTACTGAAAGCATTCCCAAGCAACAAATGATTTTGAAAGATGAAGAAGAGAAGTCAAGAAATGTTTCTATGGAAACAAAATAAGAGGTTGTGTTTAAGATTGAAATAACAATTATTTATTAAAGTATTTTTTTATATAAAAATATAATTTATTCATAAAAATTTAAGTGAATGTTGCTTAAGCTAGGAAAATCATCCAGCATCATATCATGCAATTTGAAATCGAATCTCATTTAAAAAAATATATTGTAAAAAATTAGTAATTTATTTTTCAAGGACCGGTCACATTTAATAAATCGTGAAATTTGGTTGGTGCATGAAGTTCTAACACCAAAGATGTCAGTGGTGCACCATAAGGTCAACAACGACACGAGCCCAAAGTGTTGACTGACTGGCATTTACTGTTCTTCTTTTCTCCATACATTCTGACAGCCGATTTCCATGACTTGTTGAAATCCAAGGACCGACCAAGTCAACCGCCGACAGAGATTATTGTGCGAAAGAAAGGGCTATTTTTGGTTTTTAACATAATTTAAAAAATAATTCATGAAATAAAAAAATTAAAACAAAAAAAAATTGATTAGGATAGTTGTTTACATGTCCCGATTAGAAAACATAACTTTTATCATTCATTGTTATTCGATAATAGTGATATTTTTAAAAAAACTATTAAATAAATAGGAGAAAGGAGAAAAAAAAATTATAGATGATTTTTTTTAATGTCATTAAATTTATCTCATTAAAATTTTTTTAATGATATTAGTGATGTTGTAATCAAAGTTTCATTGTATTACTCAGATTTTTTTTTTCCCTAATCATTTAATAATTTTTAAGAGAATAACATTATTATGAATAATAGTAAACTATAAAAATCACATTTTTAAATCATGATATATATAATTTATGTTATTTTATCTATTTTTCTTTCAATTGTGATATTTCATCAACATTTTTAACTAACTTTGCTAATTTAAAAAAAATCAAAAGAAATGCTCCATACTTAGCTTTTTTTTATGTCATTGGATTTATCTCATAAAATCTTTTTAATAGTATTAATGATGTTGTAATCAGAGTTTCGTTATATCACTAAGATCTTTTTTTCCCTCACTCTTAATTTCCCTACTATGTAATATTTTTTTAAAAAATAATATCATTATTATGAATAATAGTAAACTATAAAAATCACATTTTTAATTTGTGACATAATTTGTTTTATTTCACCTATTTTTCTTTTAATTGTGATATTTCATCAACATTTTTAATTAACTTTGCTAATTTAAAAAAAATCAAAAGAAATACTACGTGCTTAAGTCTTTTTTGATGTCGCTAGATTTATCTCATCAAAATCTTTTCAATGGTGTTAGTGATGTCATAATTGGAGTTTCGTTGTATAACTGAGATCTTTTTCTTTTATCTTTTTTTATTTTTCTCCCTTCTTTTTTCCTACTCATTTAATATATTTTTAAAGAATATTGTTATTCTGAATAATAGTAAACTATAAAAATCACATTTTCAAATCGTGACATATATAATTTATGTTATTTCAGCTATTTTTCTTTCAATTGTGATATTTCATCAACATTTTTCATTAACTTTGCTAATTTAAAAAAAAATATCAAAAGAAATGCTTCGTGCTTAACTCTTTTTTTATGTCATTAGATTTATCTTATTGAAATTTTTTCAAAGGTATTAGTGATGTCGTAATTGAAGTTTTGTTGTATCACTAAAATCTTTTTCTTTTTGTCTTTTTTTATTTTTCTCCCTTCTTTCTCCTACTCATTTAATATTTTTTAAAAGATATCATTATTCTAAATAATATTAAACTATAAAAAATCACATTTTTAATTCATGACATATATAATTTATGTTATTTCACCTATTTTTTTTCAATTGTGATATTTCATCAACATTTTTAATTAACTTTTCTAATTTAAAAAAAAAAGTCAAAAGAAATGCTTCGTGCTTAACTCTTTTTTGATGTCGATGGATTTATCTCATCAAAATCTTTTTGATGGTATTAGTGATGTCGTAATCGGAGTTTCATTGTATTACTGAGATCTTTTTCTATTTTTCTCTCTTTTTTTATTTTTCTCTCTTTTTTCTTCCATCTCATTTAATATTTTTTAAGAAAATACCATTATTATGAATAATAGTAAACTATAAAAATAACATTTTTAAATCGTGACACATAATTTATGTTATTTCACCTATTTTTATTTTTCTTTCAATTGTGATATTTTATCAATATTTTTAATTAACTTTGCTAATTTAAAAAAAATCAAAAGAAATGTTTCATGCTAACTCTTTTTTTAATGTCGTTGGAATATTTATCTCGTTGAAATCTTTTTGATGGTATTAGTAATGTTGTAATCAGAGTTTCATTATATCATTAAGATGTTTTTCTTTCTTTCTTTTTTGTTTTTCTCTTCTTTTTTCCTCTCATTTAATATTTTTTTAAGAGCATACCATTATTTTGAATAATAGTAAACTATAAAAATCACAATTTTAGATCAT
>NW_011503003.1:0-14145 GCF_000495115.2 Populus euphratica
ATAGGCCAATTGTTTTTTAAAAAAATATCACAATAATTTGAGAAAAAGATTTTTTAAAAAAAATAAAAAAATTATCAAAATTAATTCTTAATCCATTAAATATGAAAGAATGAGATTAGAACAAAAAAAAAAATACTTAGGTTCAAACTAAATTAATATGACAAATCGATAATATAGATAATAAGGAGCGAGCTAACCGAATTAACCCATCAAACTTACAATTCAGATCATGAAATTAAGATGACCTAATAAAGAAATAAAGTAAATCAAAAAGCCCATTGAAAAAAATAATATCGAATAATAAAATCAAAAAAGAAAATAAGTTTCTCTTTTTAAAAAAAAGATTTCAACTTGTGTCAATTTTTCAACTCATAACTCAGATAATTAGACTAAAAATAATATATTTGAAAAAACTATGAAGTCTCAAATATTGAATAATGAAATTGAATAAAAAAATTTAATTATATAAAATAATCTAAAACAAATAGTAATTAAAAGAACAAGAGTCAAAATTAAAATAAAAAATAAATTAGAGAGCTATGAAGTCTCATACATAACCAATCAAATATTGAATAATGAAATTGAATAAAAAAATTTAATTATATAAAATAATCTAAAACAAATAGTAATTAAAAAAACAAGGGTCAAAATTAAAATAAAAAATAAATTAGAGAACAATTACAAAATTTTTTTTATTAAAATGTGAAATTAAAAAGAAGTATCAATTTAGCAAAAGAGACAAAAAAAAATTAAAAAGTAAAGATCAAATTGTAAAAATTAATAAATTATAAATTAAGATTTAAGGATGAAATTAAAAATAAATAAAAACTTTACAAAAAAGTAAGGAAAATAATTAGAAATAAAAATGACAAGGATCAAATTAGTAAGAAATAATATATTATAAATTTGGATTGAAGTATGAAATTGAAATAAAATAAATAAAAATGTCAAAAAAATTAAAAATTAAAATAATAAAAACTAGAATAGAAATATTAATATCTAAGAGGACAAGTATGAAAATTTAAATGGCCATCACAATTTTCAATGAAAAGAGAAGGGAAAAAAGAAGAAGAAATTATTGTCAATGATAAACTATGCCATCTTTTACGTATCAATAACTTTTTTATTAAAATATTATTTTATGTTTATTAAAAGATTAAAGTGTCATCCATCAACTTTATAATAATAATAAAAATAATAAAAGACAAAAACATTCTTGTACACAAGCTTTAAAATTTTTGATTCTAAGTGAAATTGAGTCATTTTAAATAACTGTAAAAAAAAAATTATAAAGCCTTTTTATATTAATTTTAGAATTTTATTTTTAAAGATAAATAAGTGATTTTATTGTGCTGAAGAAATAAAAAGATAACTTTTACCCCTGGTGAGGTGTATAATAACCAATTAGTATTGTAAAAGTACCAAAACACCCAAACTTCAATGCCATTGATTTTTTAGAAAAGCAAAAAGGTAACTACACTATAGTAGCATGGTGAATGTGCCTTTCCTTCAGCTTTTCTTCTCATGTGTGTGTATTTTTGTAATTTTTGTTTTGGCATTATATAAATTTACCTTAAAACCTACTGCATAGACATATTTATTTTGTCCATTAATATATTTTTAATTAAATATATCTGTGTCTTTTTTGAATTTGTCTATTCTATCCAGACACGAATTAAAAGCAACTCTAAAATTGTAATTTTCTCATAAATTAAATTTATGAGTAATGCTTTTTGTATTTTTATAAAAGAGAAAATAAAAATATAAAATCTTTGCGTCTGCCGGGAGGCGAACCCGGGTCTATTGCTTGGAAGGCAATTATCCTAACCGTTGGACTACAGACGCTGGGTTTATTTAAATCTTCGATTCCTAATAATTATTCAATATATCACAGCAGTAAACTTTTTTTATAGTATGAGTTCCACTGCGCTGTTCATAATCATATACAAGAATAAGATTGTGAGAAAAATAAAGTTTTTTAATTAGAGGTCTTTTTTCCTCTTGCATAAGGGCTGTGACAAACTTCATATTTATCAGCTAGACCTTGGACTTCCCATCTCTGCACAGAGCAAAGTTCTTGTCTTCAATGGCCTCCTGTTGCAATGCTTTTGCAAAGCCCGGGAGGCCAAGCTTACTGGCTAAATAAGCTTCACAACCCAAACTACCAAGTCAAACTGAACTCATATCAGAAGCATGGATGCAGCACAATCATATTTAGAACTCATCTGCCACATCTTTTTTGTTTCTTCTGTTCTTGTAACATGTGCTTGATTATGAGAGACCTTCAATGTTGATCCAAGATCTTTCAAAGAAAAAAAAAAGGGGGCAATGTTGTATGATAAGAATCTAATCGAAACAGTTGATGTTTCTAACTTATTTTTGTTAAAATCATTCCAATATACACTTTGAATTCGGAATAACCAAAACTTATTTATATATATAAAAAGATTGTACATTCTATCTCTTCTCTAAGATTTAAAAATCCTAATACATTATCATCTTTGACCTATCGAAGAAATGATCCCATTCATGTTTCCCTTCTGTCCCAAATAAATTTTTCTTCCAAGTATACTCTTCTATATCTTCAGAAAAATTCTTTCCAGCTTTAATATCCATCTTAATCTTCTCAACTCTTTCAAGAACCCCATCAATTGTGAGATCAAATGCATCTTTAAGGGTCTCCAATCCATAACTTGGATCAGCATACACCATGCCTGGAATCAGCTTTATAACCTCTTCTCTCATAGCCCATACTCTTTGTATAGGAATCCGAGATAACGTCCTCTCAATGCTGACTTTCTCGTCTTTTATCTTGTTTGCCGGTATGAACACGGAGTATTTAGTATAATCCCTCGGGAAATGCCATAAATACTGGGCATAAGATGAACCTGGATGGAAGAAAACTGGAATGCACCCAGCCAAGATTGAATCAAAAGTTGATCGCCTAGTATAGGAATCCCCTGGAGGCTGCAAGCAGAACGTAGAGCTTTGAAACATTTTCATCAAATTAACTGGTTCATAGCAATTGCTTGAACCGGTAATACATTCTAGCAATAGGCATTTTTCCCTTGCGGCCTGGCACTGTTCAATAATGTCACTACGGATAGAATCTGGGAGGTCAGGTCTCGGCCCACCTGCGAAAGAAAACAAGAACTGCCTTTTCAGTCTTCTCATCCTGTTTTGCCATTGAAACACTTCGTTGTCACTTGAAGGATGAAAGTATGTTGGATAGGGTACTGCAAAGTCATTGTTGTTCCACGGACTTGATTCAATAGTTAACACTGTCATGTTTCTAGATTCAGGCAAAATCATAAGCTGGTTGCCCCAGTCATTGTTGTTGTTCGTTAATCTCCTGAAATCCCAAGTGATCCTTCCAGCAACCATGAAGTGGTCACTACCCCACAATCTTTTCCACTCGGGGCTTTCTCTTAGCCACCTCACAAGATGACGAGAATAATAATCTTTCATCTTCTTGTCAGCATTCCACAGATAACGAGCAACGTCAAGCCCAGAATAGTAAGGGACAAAGATTGCTGAAGCCAATGAAGAGTCATTGGTTAAGCACTTGTATTGCTTCATTTTATGGTGGAAAATGATTTCTAGCATGAACTGGTTTGTATCATACCAGCCAGTGTTTGAGAGCGTCCTTTCCAAATTCTTTAGCTGGGGACCAAAGCCAAAGTTTGACAGGTAGGGGCACATATTAGACCATTCGTTAAGTGATTGACAATGCCTGACCAAATCACCATTGAATCGGCTTGGAAGGTTATGGATATAAATGTATCGGCCTACACATGATTCAGGATGTGAATCCGAATTGGTTTGCCTCCTTATTTGATCTTCCTTGTTAGGCTGTTCGATGACCTCCTCGATTACCTTCTCTTCTCTACGAAGTGAATGATCCACCTGTTTCTTGACCCGTTTCTCCCTTGCCGGTTTCTTGACCCGTCTCCTCCTAGCCTCTCTAGGAAGTGAATGATCAAACGGTTTTTTGACCTGGTTCTCCCTTGCTGTACTCCTTGCATTACCAGATTCTTCTCTGTTTCCTTCACCAAAGACTTTGTTGATCGATCGAGCTTCATTTTCTGTAAGATGTATTTGATTTTCCGGTTTTGATTCTTTCCCAGCATTAGATACTTCACGAAGATACTTGTCCCAATCACCACCGGTAAAAAAATTGTCGACAGGATTACCTGTTGCTTTCGTATCCATATCCATAATAGAGTCTGGTGCAACATGCCCTGTTTCTTCATTGGAATTCCAATTCACACCACCAAAACTCGATTCATTGGTATCAACAAAATTATCATAATGGTGTTTCAACAAGAAATCATCCTTCTTATCAAGTTTTGAGCCCGAATTAAAGAAGAAGTAAAGCAATAAGAACCATAAAAGAAACACGACCGTAAAATACCAGAATTTGCTGCAACCCTTTTTAATTATCGGCACCTTCTTCATCAATCCCTCTTGATCATGCATGTATCTATTCTTCTCGATAAGCACTTGCTGTAAGAAATGGGATAGAAGAGAGAATCAGCTGGGATTTGGTGTTTAAGGATATGAAAGAAAAAAAGAAATGCACGTAGGAATTGATTAATTTCTAGGGAAGGGATTTCCCTTCAGAAAGAAAATATTATAGAGAAAACCAATGATAAGGAAACAAGAGAGAAGCTCTATAATTGTGGTGGCGTTGAAGCATTCAAGGATTTTGATCCATAGAATGTTCAGAGAATAATTAACCAGTTTTAAGTGTCTAGTCTGTCCTTAATTGTAACTTACTTGATCAAACAAAAATATATCAACGATAATAATAGTTAATTAATAAACAAAGATCATTAAATTCATGCTGATATTTACAATCCAACAGTTCAGAGCGAGCGAGGGTATTTTTTTTGAACGGGCAGCGGGTTTTCTTTTCTTTTTAATTTCTTCTGAATTGGTGCTTCTAATTAAATCATCAACAAGCACATAAAAAACAAATATATATATATATAGATAGATAGATAACTAAACTAAATATTCCCTTTTATTAATAATAATACTAAAAAGTTGTTTGAAAATATTGATAGTGGTTGTCCTGGTTCAAAGTATTTTTTGTGTGAATATATATTAAAATAATATATTATTTTATTTTTTTAAAAGTATTCTTGACTTTAGCATATTTAAATAATTTAAAAACATTAAAAAAATATTTATTTTTTATAAATAAAATTTAAATTTTAAAAAAATATAATTTCAATTGCGTTTCCAAACACTTTATAAGTTTTTTTTATGTAACTTGTGTTATATATTTTTTTTTTATTTTTGATAATAGTACATTCAAACAATCTAAAAATATTTATACAATATTAATTTTAAACAAAGAAATTTTTTAATTTTTTTTAAAACATGATTTTAATGATGTTTTGGGATACTCTATAAATCTTTTTAGGTAATTTGGTGGCCTTGGAAGGCCACTTGGGCTAGGTGATTGCATTTTCAGATTTTTAAGGGGAAAAAAAAAGATTGATGTTAGGCAGCAATCCACCATATGCTGAGAACTTTCCAAGTTCTCCATCATTCCTCAAATCCAACAACAGATACCTTACTACTATTTTGTTCTTCATGTTATCCCTTGATGCATTTTGAACAAGCTCTAAAACCTAATTAACCCACATAAAATATAAAAAAGCTAACACAGAGAGTTAGGAACATACCCTCATATCTCTCGGTCAGACAAGACAAACAACACAAACTTATACTTGAGAACTTCAGCAGAAAGCTTATTGTTTGTAGCTTGATCAAATAAAATCATGTTGTTCACCTTCTTCTGTGCTTCACCTCCTTCCATTTCTGCATATCAAACCCTTACATCTCATTAAAAATAGCATACAATCATATAGAATCCTTAAAAACGAATAAACATGTTCAGACCATTAGCCTTTTTTGTATCCCATCTCGTTTAGAAATGCAATGAAAATCATGTTTTATAATTTTTTAAAATTTTTTTGTTTAGTTTTAATATTTTTAGATTATTTTGATGTACTGGTACAAAAAAATAATTTTTAAAAATAAAAAAATATTACTTTAATACATTTCTAAATAAAAAATACTTTAAAAAACAATAATTATTACATTCTCAAACATACACACTATATTAGAAGGATATAAAAGATACTTTGAAGTCAAATGAATTACTCTATGCACTACAACTCAATGCATTATATTTAAAAATATAGTTATGGTTGATTTTTAAAGTGTTTTTCATGTTGAAATATATCAAAATAATTTTTTTATTTTTTAAAAAATTATTTTAAGATTAATGCATCAAAATGATTTAAGATATATAAAAAATGTAATTTTTAATATAAAAAATTAAATTTTTTAAAAATATAAATACAACCATATTTTTAAATACTTACTTAAATGGCTGCATAAATTCCTCACAAAACTTAATCGAATGTCAAGCAACTAATTCAAAGAACAAAAAGGATAAAACTATGATAATAATTCATAAATATTATAACCACAAAACACATCATCACCACTAAACACTAGTTGATTTAATAATAGACAACAGTTTATGACAATCTATTTTAAAAGCTGCCCTAAGATCAACATATAATTTCACAACAATTAAATGCTAAGGTCTGTTGCCTCAGTAGCCCTCATGTCATCATTTAGGAAAAAGTAAGCTAAAAATGAAATCAGGCAATCTATTACGAGAATAATTTTATAAAAAAAATAAAAAAATAAAAAAAATAATTTTTTAATTAATCTATTGTGTGAAATTAAAAATAATAAAAAAATTAAAACATTCTAATTAAACTGTTAAACTTATGATTTAAATTATAAAATTAAGATAATTCTGTAAAAAAATTTACAAAATTTAATCTTTAATAAAACTAATATTGAAAGATGGTGTAATTAAAAATAAAACAATTTAAAAATAAATCTAAAAGAAGGGAGAAATAATGAGGAGGGCAGCATAGAAATTAAAAAAGATGTTTAAGGACAAACCAGCCTTTTCGAAAAAAATTACAAACCCTAGGTTTCCATCAGATAAATACCACACTCGAAGGACTGGCGAGCCGTCTCTCTTTCACTCTGTTAGATTCGTAGCAAATTCAGGGTTTAAGGAGAATCAATTCGAAATCAAAATGGGAGTTTTCACATTCGTTTGCAGGTGCTCTGGTAACGAGTGGAGTGCCAAGCAGATCGCCGAAGGCGATATTGAGGCCTCCGCTTCCTCCACCTTCGAGCTGCAAAGGAAACTTGTCCAATCTGCTCTCTCCGCTGATTCCTCTGGCGGCGTCCAGTCCTCATTCTCTTACGTCACGCCTTCATCCGCCGTTTTCCAGGTCCTCACATTTTCTCTCTTTATCGTTTTGTTTATTTTCTTGCTTTAAAGTACAATTATTTGATTTAGTATCTCATCATGAAGTATATCTTTTGTCCGTTTTGTTAATAAACCTTTTGCTGTTTGTTCAAACAGTTAAGGGTTTTGAAGCATCATCTCATAACCATAAATGCATGTATGTGTGTTGGCTTGCACTGCAGTGAGAAACTTATTCATCTGATCTTTTTCAAGTTATTTTTATTTAATTGAACAATTGTTTCTAATTTGGAATATAATTTAGTTATCTAAATTAGAATTTGTAGGCAAGAATAGTTGTCATATGAGAGTGCAAAATATATGTGGATTTGGCATTCGATGTTAGTTTTAGTTGTCTAATGAGGTGGGTAAATTTTGTTTGGTGCAGGTGATCATTGGTGGTGGCTGCGGTGGAGCCTTCTTTGGCGGTGGTAGTGGAGGTGCAGCAGCAGCTCCAGCAGGAGGTGCAGCAGCTGCAGCTGAGGCACCTGCTGCTGAGGAGAAGAAGGAAGAGGAGCCAGAGAGTGATGATGATATGGGATTCTCTCTTTTTGATTAAGGCGATTGCTTAGTTAATGTGTCGTCGTTGATCTGTCTTGTTTCATTCTGTATGGTTTTGACTCATGTTGCAAAATTTTACTAGCCCTGGTGAATTGGATTTAGATCAGATTAAGTGTTTTTGGATCAGAGGTGGGTATATTGAATGAGTTTATATTTAGCATTTTATCATGTTTTAAGCTTCTGGTTGGTTATTGGAGTGTCTCTTGTTATGTGTCCGCTTGGCTGGCTCTTGTGATGCATGCGAATCGGTTCCTGCCTCTGGTTTGATAGTTGATTTAACTAGAGTGTGGTTTTCTTTATTAAAGTTTTGGGATTAGCATGACTTCGTTTGCAAGTGTTGTGTTCAATGCAATTGTGAGATTCGACTTGGCTCCAACCTCCGATCTTAATAACATTTAATACAATTAGGGATATCCTTACTCCTAAGATTTGTGTTTTGAAAGGTTCTAGCATGCTGAATGAAAGATTATCAATAGTATTTCCAATGTTTCACACCCCTTCAGGAGGATAGCCACAGATGCTTCCGATGTTAGTATGTTGCAGCTTTTTCTCGTTTTTTTCCGTTTCAACCACAAACCCTCAATGGTAACAGGGTGCATGTTAAAGCAAACTCCAGAGCAACAAATTTGCTTAGGCCTTGACATTACTTCTGGATTCATCATTGTTGCCGGTAATATAGTTGGAAGGATCGTGGAAGATCCTTGCAACTTGCATGAAGACTCCCTATATCAATGGCGCTTGTATTACTTCTTGAGAATTATTTGAGGCAGCTCTCAGACCAAGATTGTTTGTCTGGGATGCAAGCTCAGCTGTTTAGGGATTTTCTTTCGCGCTAAAAAAAAAAAAAGGGCACTTGGTTTTAATCGCCCGTCTGTCCGATTCTGGACCAATTTTCATGCTTCGTAGCTCTTAATAGATGACTTCGCAAGAGTTATTAGCATGTTGAATCGGCTAGAGCTATTAGCTTCACCTGAATTTTTTTATGATGATTCAGAGGTTTGGAAATATATTTTTTCTTTTTATATTATCGATATTCAGGTGTCCCTCCTCTTCTTTTTCTTCGTCTTTCTTTTAATTTAATTCTTAAAATGCGAAAGCTTCTTGCTTTGCCTGATGATGAAATCCCTAGATCACTCCTCGATATCGATATGTATGTTGCATATTACATTTCCTGTAACCATAACATATGGACCCTCTCTCTCTCTCTCTCATGTATGCACCTCCTATATGAATTTAAGCTTTGGAATAGAGCTGATCTTTTACCATTTAGAAAATAACTCTTCCATTGCTTTCATTAATGTTTTGGAATTGAACAAGAGGTCTCAACTTTGATAATTTTGCTGCTTGGCAAAATCAGTCTTTTGTTAAATGGAATAACCTAGATTTCTGTAGTGAAATTAACTGGACTGAAAGACCATGGACGAGGTAGCTAGAATAGTGCTTCAGGGGAGAGCCAAACACGAGTCAGGATTCAGGACCACTGACTTATCCAACAAGATTTTAATTAAGCATTTCTTGATATTACTTCTTCCCTTGCATATTCAATAAGACTTTATTTTGTTGCTGTGGTTTATCCTTTTAATATGCCTGAGTGGGGCGTTAGCTTTTTCTACCTCAAGCATTTGTTGTTTTAAAACCTTGAATTTCTGATACTATTTATTATTTTTTGGTTAATCATGCATTTACATATCATGGCCATGTCCGCATCTGCAAAATTTAGTTCCAGAGTTTTTGACCCTTGGATTCAAATATTTACTGTGATTATTTTGGACTTTTTCAGGCTGCGGATCAGGACTTTGTGGGGAGGCATTAACTGAAAATGGTCATCGATGCAAGATTTATTGTTATTACGATGGAATATGCAATCAAACTTGCAAGCTTATTTTCCATGGGATTCAATTTATATTTATCAATGGAATGATTATCTTTTGTTGCAGGGCATACCACTTCGACACCTGGAGTTATTGATGGTGCCATCAGTATTTCAGCTGTTCAGGTTTTACTCTCTAGTATGCTTTTGACATGTATGCATGTACTATGCAAGTGTTTTTTTTTAGAACTTGTCCATAAAATTCATTTGCAATTCAGTATTCTTGGCGAACCTCATCTAATTCTTACTATGCTTCCCGTAGTCATCTTCTGACATTCCACCTATACGAAGTTATTTCAGTTAGGCATAGGCTTGTCTTTTGCTCATCCTGTTTAACTTGCATTTTCCTTGTGTTTTTTAATTAACACATCACTTAATAAAAGAAATAAAAGGTTGACATTCATGAATTAGTCATAGCCTTCCCTTGAAAAAGAGGAAATTGTGGAGCAAGTTACAGTTTTTCAAGGCAAAACGTCTGATACATTGCTAAATTTAGTTTTTAGTTGGAAGGTCATGACTAGTCTCTCTCCTTACCCTACCTGTTTATTACTTCAACTAAGGACTAGGAGCCAAAGCATGCTTATGCTTTACCCCTTCCTTTCTTACTGAGATTTTTATAGAGAAAGTAAATTAATGTTGCAAGGCGGACCATTCTAGATGGCAGGAATTTTTAATCGGACAGACAATTAGCAGTAAATCTTAAGTGGTTGGATGAGTGGGAAAAATGAGATTTTGGGGAGGATGTTTTAGAGAAGTTATGATATTAAAATTACGGGTCTATGGTTTCCCTGTGAAAGTCACTAACTGAATTTGATTTGTTTCTTTAATTTTTATTTCCATAATACATAAACTTGAACCTCTATTCTAATAGAACTGTCAATGTTTACAGAATTGCACTCTGGAGCTGGTAAGCTGGTCTGGTGATGCTTCTCCTAGCCTCTTATATTTCCATATCTTTTTGCATTTCCTTTGTATGGGTTGTTTGTCTATGGAGTGCCTTTTGCTAACCTTATTCTTTTGACTTTCAATTTGGCTCCTAGTGGTTATGCAAAGCCGATAAGTCCTTGCATGAGCCAAAACTAAGACTGAAGCAAGTTCCTTCTCTTCTCTTTTCTGTTTTTGGTTCATGTAGTCTGTCAACTATCAAATCTTGTTTGGGGTCAACTTTGGGCTTGGTTTCTTCTGTATATTTTTAGAGACAAAACTGGGGTTCATTAATGAAAAGAAATAAAGTTTAATACATCTATTACAGACAACTCAAAAATAAGGCCAGAAACTTGTTCTCGAAAAGGACAATCTCTCGGTTCCCTGATGTGTTGTGAGCTAGATAATGAGCTAAATTTCTAGATTGTTAAGGAATGAAGCTGAAACTTGAGTCCTGGAAGTTTGAGCCAATGCCTCTGATATCTGCAATGGTGAGTCCAATATAAGTTGCCTGGGGTCTGCTTCTGCTGTTTACTACCATGCTGACAGTCTGAATGTCACTTTTAATATCTAATTCAAGCAAACCTGCATCCCTGACCAGCAGAAATCAAAATAAAATTGCTCGAGCTTCAAAAAATTCCACTGATGCTTGACCGCTTAGTGTTTTGATGCATCCCTAATGTTCATTCCCTCTTCATCGCAGACACCACCACCCAAACCAACTGAGCTTCCATCAAACATTGCAGCCTCAGTATTGAGTTTATATAGAGGAGCTTGCAAAGGGATCCACGCTCAAGCTTACAAGAAATTCAATTCGACTATACTCACAAATTTAAACAAATTTTGTTGCATTCGATTAGATTTCAATCAACAGTAGCTAATGATCAACATTACCCATTTGATTTAGTATCTTTGAATCACTGACGCCTATTTTTTCCCCATTGTTAAATCGAATGATGTTTTTATCGCAGGGCATTCTTTGGATCATTATATAGATTTAGTATCTTTGAATCACTGACGCCTATTTTTTCCCCATTGTTAAATCGAATGATGTTTTTATCGCAGGGCATTCTTTGGATCATTATATAGATGTTTGGCAAGAGGAGCGAGAGCAGTGTTTCAAGTGTATCCTGAAAACATAGCCCAGCGTGAATTAATTTTGAGACCTGCAATGCATGCTGGATTTGCTGGTGGTGTGGTTATTGATTACCCACACAGGTATGCTAGCCTCTATTTAAAACTCTCATGATGGGCTTTTTATGACTGATAAGGAGAAGCTTAGAAATATTGTTTTTCATATATTAGGTTTTCGCTTGGCTTTGATCGTTCCAGCCCTTTCCAACCCTGTAGCCTGAATGTTCGGGTTGGGATTAAAAGCATATATCCATAGAAGGTTGCAACTTTTTCAAGAATATGAACCTTGAAACCATGATGTGCTAGATGCTAATTGTCTGCTAATCTTCATTTCATCATGCACGGGCATTCACCTCTCTATCAATTTGCTTTACATTCTGATATGTCATTTTCTTGGGCTGCTTTGTCTTGTATTTTTTGTTTTGTTCAGGCGTCAACTGGGATTGTTTGTAAGCATAGTATCCTTTTCTTTTTAATATGGGGGTTTTCATTCACTAATTATTATATATGCATTTACCGTGGGAATGCAGGTATGCATTCCAGACAAGAACAGACCTAAGAAAAAACGGAAAATAACCAGGAAAGGGTAGTACAGAGAATGGATATTTAAAAAGAAAGAGCAACTGAGAATAAAAGGAAACGTTGTGCCTCCTGACACCAGATACACTGGTCGAAAACGAAAGGATCGATTTTGATCCTTACATTACATGTGAAGCCATCCTATAGGAAAACTATACATATAAATCATCATGTATGCTGACCTTCATGCATTTCCTTGCTCGTTCCTGCTGCTGCTCGGTGAATCCATGCTGAAGATCAATCACATCGTGTAGATAGCCAGCATAGAATACTTGATCAGGCAAGTGTGAAATCAGAGGGCGGAAAATGATTTTTCTAGCCAACGCATGAATCTAGTGTCCATCTATTTCTTATAATATATCTATCTATTAGTTACAAACAGCTTGAGCATACTTAACATACGGTTTCTTCTTTTCCTAGATGACCAAGGCAGAGAAACGAACCCCCCCGCCGTGTTTTGTTACTTTACGCCAAGATGAAAAACAAACAAACACAAACCGGAGAAGTACGCAAGCCATACACTGCAAATGTTGTTGATCACACAAATGGGGACACAGTTTGGTTCGTGAACCTTACTGCGTCGATGAAAAGGCCGAATGGAGAACTTTTGGCAATGATGATGAGACTGATGAACATGATCCCAACCGCGGTGTTTCTCTCTCAAACCCTCTTTTAACTCATACCACACTAACAGCTACAATCTCCAAGCCTGCCAAAGGGTATTGATGCTGCTGCTACTGTTGTCGCATTTTCCAAGAACTGGTTCGAAACCATTCAATCAATAGCTAGTAATTTAATGTATCTCTGAAAATAGTGTTCTAAAATGTTTTTTTTGTTTGTTAATATATTAAAATAATATTTTTTATTTTTAAAATTTATTTTTTACATTAGTATATAAAAAAATTTAAAAATAAATTTAATTTAAAGCAATTTTTTTTTCAAAACATAACAAAACAACAATTCAATTATAACACCAAATATTATCGAGTCTTGTGCAATTGATTATTTCAAGGGTAAGATACAAAGCTCTATTTGAAGCAAATTTTTTTTTTTAATACACTACTTAAATTATAGACTGAATTGGATCAAATAAGATAAGTGTAATTTAATTAGATAAAAACAAATGAATTAAATTTAAAAATAAAGTTTATTAGGATAACTTGAAGATTTCTTTTTAAAGAAACAAATGATATATCTCAATTCATAACTTATTAAATACAAAAATAAACTTAATTTTATCAGAATTTGGTTTCTCAATATAATTAATATCTTTTCATCAATAATATTTTGATTTAACATTAAAGGATATATTATGTCTACCATGTTAAATCATGTTTGTTTTGTACATAATAGTTATTGATCGTTTGAATAAAATTTAAAACTCCTTTTAAATTTCATTTTATTTTGACTAATGATTTCTTAGTCAATATTATTTAAGAATAGATGAAATATTTTTTATAATTCATATAGATATAGGGTGATGAATATTTTCTTGATCACTCAAGTACGATCATATAGTTCATGTTACAATCAATATCTCTCTTTTTTTTGTTACCTTAATTAAGATAACATATAACATTATCAAAGTATAGCATTTTCTATATAAGACGACTTGGTGATCTCAAGTTTAAGGATCACTTAAATAACCATCACGAGAGTTTTTTCATAGATATAAGTGATATCTTCATATGTAATTTTTATACGAGTCAGTTTAGTGTACATG
>NW_011502994.1:0-11951 GCF_000495115.2 Populus euphratica
TAATTTAGTTTGTTAATGTTAAATTTTTTTCTATTTAGTTATCAAACTTGTTTCCAGTATCACTAATTTGAACCAATTCTTGCCTTTAGTTTTTTTTTTTTTGCTTTTTTTTAATGAATATTTTTTTTAATTTAGTTTATTAATGTTAAATTTTTTCCTATTTAGTTATGAAACTTTTATAATACGGATTCCGGGTTTGACGGGTTAACCATATTTTTTTTGTTTTTTAATTAATTTTTTCATTTAATTTAGTTTGTTAATGTTAAATTTTTTTCTATTTAGTTATCAAACTTGTTTCCGGTATCACTAATTTGAACCAATTCTTGCCTTCAAGGTTTTTTTTCTTTTTGCTTTTTTTTAATGAATATTTTTTTGTTTAATTTAGTTTATTAATTTTAATTTTTTTCTATTTAGTTATGAAACTTTCATGATACAGATTCCGGATTTGACAGGTTAACCAGATTTTTTTTGTTTTTTAATTAATTTTTTTATTTAATTTAGTTTGTTAATGTTAAGTTTTTTTCTATTTAGTTATCAAACTTTTTTCCGGTATCACTAATTTGAACCAATTCTTGCCTTTAGTTTTTGTTTTTGCTTTTTTTGAATGAATATTTTTTTGTTTAATTTAGTTTATTAATGTTAAGTTTTTTTCTATTTAGTTATGAAAATTTTATAATACGGATTTCGGGTTTGACGGGTTAACCATATTTTTTTTGTTTTTCTTTTTAATTAATTTTTTTTATTTAATTTAGTTTGTTAATGTAAAATTTTTTTCTATTTAGTTATCAAAGTTGTTTCCGGTATCACTAATTTGAACCAATTCTTGCTTTTAGGTTTTTTGTTTTTTGCTTTTTTTTTTGAATATTTTTTTGTTTAATTTAGTTTATTAATGTTAAATTTTTTTCTATTTAGTTATAAAACTTTCATGATACGGATTCTGGATTTGACGGGTTAACCATATTTTTTTTATTTTTCTTTTAAATTACTTTTTTAATTTAATTTAGTTTGTTAACGTTAAAGTTTTTTTCTATTTAGTTATCAAACTTGTTTCCGGTATTACTAATTTGAACCAATTGTTGCCTTTAGGTTTTTTTTTTTGTTTTTTTAATGAATATTTTTTTGTTTAATTTATTTTATTGATGTTAAATTTTTTTCCTATTTATTTATGAAACTTTTATGATACGGATTTCAGGTTTGATGGGTTAACCATATTTTTTTTCTTTTTAATTAATTTTTTCATTTAATTTAGTTTGTTAATGTTAAATTTTTTTTATTTAGTTATCAAATTTTTTCTTGTATCACTAATTTGAACCAATTCTTGCCTTTAGGTTTTTTTTGTTTGCTTTTTTTTTTGTTTTTTTAATGAATATTTTTTTGTTTAATTTAGTTTATTAATGTTAACTTTTTTTTTTTCTATTTATTTATGAAACTTTCATGATACGGATTCCGGCTTTGACGGGTTAGCTAGATTTTTTTTGTTTTTCTTTTTAATTGATGTTTTCATTTAATTTAGTTTGTTAATGTTAAATTTTTTTCTATTTAGTTATCAAACTTTTATGACATGGATCCCAGGTTTGACGGGTTAACCTAGCTAATTCTTGGTTAACTGTCAATTTTTTTTATTGAGTTATTAAACTTTAATGATATGGATCCCAGGTTTGACGGATAAACTCAGCTAATTCTGGGTTAACTTGTAAATTTTTTTTTTCTATTGAGTTATCAAACTTTGATAACACGGATCCCAGGTTTGACAAATTAGCCTAATTTAACGGGTTAACCCAGTTAATTCAATTTTTTTCTTTTTCTTCATTATTTTTTTTCTTCCTCTAGGTTTTTTTCTACTTTTGTTTTTTTCTTTTTAATTAATATTCCTTTTAATTTAGTTGGTTAATGTTAATTTTTTTTTTCTATTTAGTTATTAAACTTTCATGACACAAATCCTGGGTTTGACGGGTTAATTCGTTATTTTTTTCTATTGAATTATCAAACTTTTTTTACACGAATCTCATGTTTGAAGAGTTAACCTGGTTTGAAAGGTTAATTCGCTTAATTCATAATTTTTTTCTTCATTTAGGTTTTTTTCCCTTTGCTTTTTTCTTTTGAATAATCTTTTTTTTGCTTAATAGTTTTTTTGGCTTTTTTTCTTACTTTTTTTTCTTTTTAATTAATTTTTGAAAATTTTGGTTTTTTAATATTATTTTTTTCTATTTAATTATCAAACTTTTATGGCACAGATCCCAGGTTTAACGTGTTAACCCAATTAATTCAGATTTTTTTTATTTTTTTATTAGTTTTTTCTTCATGTAGGTTTTTTTTCCTTTTTTATTAATCTTTTTTTTGTTTAACTCATTTCATTAATATTTTTTTTTTCTATCTAGTTATCACACTCTCTTGACAAGAATCATAGGTTTGATGGGTTAATTTGATTTGGTGGGTCAAGTCGGGTTAACATGATTTGGTGGGTCAAGTCAGGTTAACATAATTGATTCAGATTTGTTTTTCCTTTTCTTCATTATTTTTTTTTATGTTTTTGTGTTTTTTTAGTTTTAATTAATTTTTTTATTTAATTTAGTTTGTTAATATTTAGTCTTTTTTTTCTATTTAGTTATCAAATTTTCATGACACGGATTCCAGGTTTGACAGGTTACCAATTAATTCAGATTTTTTCCCTTTTTTTTCATGACTTTTTTCTACCTATAGTTTTTTTTCTTTGTTTGTTTTAATTAATTTTTTTTGTTTAATTTAGTTCATTAATATTATTTTTTTCTATTTAGTTATCATATTTTCATGACATGAATCACAGGTTTGTCAAGTTAACCTAATTTGGTGGGTTAATGCTTGACCGCTTTTTATGATCGGCTTGTTTTAACTCGCAAGTGCACGAGTGTGCGATGTAGCAATTAACTCGGTAAGATCGAGGTCATATCCACAGAGAGCTAGATCTAGAAAATAAGCTAGGTAACAAAAAAAAAACTCAAGAGAAATTAAACTAACAATAACTTGGTTGAAAATAATTGATGGATTTGTTTTCAAAGATAAAAAAAAATGTAAATAGATTTTAAATGACAAGAAAAGTAAGTCTTGGTCCAAATCAATTTTAATGGTGATGTATTGGTGATTTCTTCAACATATATAAGATAACTCAACCTAATCTCAACGATGGTGATATTAGATCGGAAGATATTACAATGAAGATTAGAAAAATGAAGATTGATTATTGCTTAAGAATGAACAAGTACTTTCATATTAAGTAAGACATTGAATCAAGCAATCTCTATACCAAAACTAAAGTTTGTGCATAAAAATTCAAGATTATAACATTACCTAAATGATTTCTAAAATTTCTTTACAATAATAAATCATTCATGAAGAAAATAAGAAGATAAACATTAAGATTCATTCATATCCTAAAGAACTCACCTCAATCACCATTATCCTTGATTTGGATCCAAGAAAGAGTTTAGCCAACCATGATTATATATAAGAACACTTCAATAAACATGAAAGAACTTGAATCCAACTGAAAAAATAAGTTTTACAAACTAAAGAACCAAAATCTATAAAGAAGAACACAATACAATTTCAGAAAAAATTCGGACACAAATCTGACTCTAACTTTGGACAGCAATTCGACCCTCTTAGAAGCTTTTCTTGGAGAAGTCTATTAGAGACATATTTATAGGAAATTCTGTCACCTTTCCAGATCATTAAAGAACAGCTCATTTGGACACCTGAGTCAAAAGTTATGGGCAAAACACCGAAAGGTGTTCTGAAAAATCAAATCAAGACAGCTTTACAACTACTTTGGTGCACGTTTTTCTTCCTCATTTATGAGGTGTCTCCTTCTTCTTTTTGACCCAAAATAATGTTAAAATATCCCCTCCAGCTTTCCATCCATGTGCTTGCCTTCTTGGATCAATGGATTACCCAAAATAAATCAATTGTTATTTGTTGTGTGGACATGTAAGATCATGGATTGTGTTTGGGTTGATTTGAAGGTTGATTTGGGGTTGATTTAGGGCTGATTTGGGGCTGAATTTGGGCTGAATTTGAGCATCAAATAAGTATACAAATGTACTTATTATTTGGGCTAAGATTGACATTGAAACCTTGAGTGTTTAATGGTTGAAGTTTGCACACAACATAAGGCAAGTTTGGGCTTGAAATAAATCATATGATATTCTTTTCTAGAATTGGAATAGAATTGATTTTTGGGACAAATTTGGAGCACTTATTTGAACCAAGATTTGCTTCATTCTTCAACTAAATGTCTCTTCAATTCTTTGTTCTGAATTCCGACGTTGAATTTTGTGAATTAATTCATTTAAGCTCCAAAAACCTATCGAAACATTAAAACAAACTTCATTACTAAAAAACACATCAATTATTATAAAAACAACCAAATAAAAACAATAAATACATATGTAAAATAAGAGACTTAATGACACTTTTGATGCACAATCAGTTAACCTAGTTGATTCAATTTTTTTTTTCTTCATTAGTTTTTTTCTTCTAATTTTATCTTTTAATATTGTAACTATAACTAAATTATATCAACCTTTTACTGTTGGATTTTACTGTGCAAATCCATAGTGAAAGGCATATGCCTTTTAGTTATGGGTTTTTTTTATTGCTTTTTTCTTTGTTTTTTTTTTCTTTTAATTTACTTTGTTAATATTAAATTTTATTTTATTTAGTTATCAAACTCTCTTGACAGAAATCTCAAGTTTGATGGATTAACCTGATTTAGTAGATTAACCTAGTTGATTCATATTTCTTTTTTCTTATTTAGTTTTTTTCTTCTAATGTTATTTTTTAATATCGATTTGATTGAGAATTAAACTTTATGATTTATTTTGTTTACTTTTCATTAGATTATCGTAATCTCATGAGAGGATTTTATTGTACCCCTTGCCTTTTCTTTTCTTTTTTCCTTTTCAATTAATCCTTTTTTATTTAGTTTTATTCTGTAGTATTACTTTTTTTTATTTAGTTGTCATACTTTTATTATACGATCTTGCAGCCAGACTCATATCCAAGGCTCTTGGGTCTGGTGTTGCAGCTAAACCCAGGGCTCTTGAACTTAGCGTTGCAATCAGATCCACTTAAACTTAGGTAATGCAAATTTGATATTATTATTAATATTAGAAATATTATTATTTGTATTAGAAATATTATTATTTTTATTATAATGAATAATGCTAATATAATAATTAATGAATTTGAAAAAAATATTATTTGTTATAAGTTTTTTTTTTTGCTTTTTTTCTTTTGAATTAATTTTTTTTTAAATTAATTTTATTAATATTAATTTTTTCTATTTAGTTATCACATTCTCATGACATGGATTCTAAGTTTGACGAGTTAACTTGGTTTAACAGGTTAAAATAGTTGATTCAGATTTTTTTTAAGTAGTTTTTTTCTTTCAATTTTATTTTTTAATATCAATTTAATTAATAATTAAATTTTATAATTTGTTTTATTTACCGTTCATTAAATTATTATGATCTCATGAGGGGATTTTATTATACCCTTCCTTGCAAAGCACTATTCATTTGAATAAAACTTTGCTTTATTGTTTTTTTTTTTATTTTTGATTATCTTTTTTTTTAAATTTTATTCTATAATTTTTTTTTAATATCATACTTTTATAATACGAACTTGTAGTCATATCCATATCCAAAGCTCCGGTTTAGTATTGCACTCAAATTCACTTAAACTTAGGTCATGCAAATTTAATATTATTGTTAATATTATAAATATTACTTTTAGATTAGGCATTGGAAACAAATTCAATATTTAATATAACTTTTAAAAAAACTTAATATTTTTAAATTTTATTTTTTTTTATATTTTTTATACAAAAAAAATTGACCTGTGCGGGCCTAATTTCTAAGCTTAACTCTCCTGGAGGAAGAGAATTGAACCCGCAGTAGGTCACCGCGAGCGAGGCCAAAAGCCCATCCATAACAAGCACGAGTCACTTTGCAGATGCAATCCATGCTCCGTGAAGGGAGGAGAAGTCGAGGTTTACTGGTGGTGGATCCATTGTCCCAGCGGAGAAACGTCAGTAAACAGAGATCGGCACGCTGGGAAAACAAGAACCCTAGCATCAAATCCCCCCTTTTTACTGGGCAAGCATGCTTGTATGCACGTTTATATATGCAACATCTTTTCTAATATTTAATCGATTGTTCTCTGAGATGATCAAAGGATACTCATCGATTGTTCGCTTTTAAGAAAACCTTGAACTTATAAAGTAAGACTAAAAAAACAAGGTAAAAAAAAAAACAATGAAAAAATTATCTATTAATAAGAGTATATGGGACATTAGAAAAAACAATAATTGTGCATGTTTAGTAATCCAGCATTCTTACCATGTTTTGTAATTAAAAAAAAAGGTTAATCATTACCTCGGAAAATATTATATATGGAATGATATTTTTTGAAAATATTGATATAATAATATATAAAGTGATTTTTTTAAAAATATCAAGACAACGATATATTGGATTGACATGAGTCAACTTATCAAGTTTGTTATTCATATCATAAGATTCTGATAACTTTATAGTAATTAAATCAAAATAAATTATAAAAGATTAATTTTTAATTAATTTAATATTGAAGGATGTGATTGAAAAAAAAATACCAAATTAAACCACCTGAATCAACTTGAACTAACCTATTAAACTAATGACTTGGACATGAGATCGGAATAATCCCATAATAAAAAAAAATATGAAGTTTAATTTTTAATCAATTCAATGTTAAAGATGCAATAAAAAAAATAGAAAAAGATAAAAAAAACAACTCAAATCAATATAGGCTAACAAATAAAACCCGAAACTTCCGTCATCCAACTAAAATAACTCCATAAAAAGCAAATAAAAAAAATCATGAAGCTCTGTTTCCAACAAATTCAATGTTAAAGGTTGAAATACAAAAAATAAAACTAAATCCATGATACCGTAGTAACTCCATAAAAAGCAAATAAAAAAAATCATGAAGCTCTGTTTCCAACAAATTCAATGTTAAAGGTTGAAATAAAAAAAATAAAACTAAATCCATGATACCGTAGTAACTCCATAAAAAGCAAATAAAAAAAATCATGAAGCTCTGTTTCCAACAAATTCAATGTTAAAGGTTGAAATAAAAAAAATAAAACTAAATCCATGATACCGTAGTAACTCCATAAAAAGCAAATAAAAAAAATCATGAAGCTCTGTTTCCAACAAATTCAATGTTAAAGGTTGAAATACAAAAAATAAAACTAAATCCATGATACCGTAGTAACTCCATAAAAAGCAAATAAAAAAAAATCATGAAGCTCTGTTTCCAACAAATTCAATGTTAAAGGTTGAAATACAAAAAATAAAACTAAATCCATGATACCGTAGTAACTCCATAAAAAGCAAATAAAAAAAAATCATGAAGCTCTGTTTCCAACAAATTCAATGTTAAAGGTTGAAATACAAAAAATAAAACTAAATCCATGATACCGTAGTAACTCCATAAAAAGCAAATAAAAAAAAATCATGAAGCTCTGTTTCCAACAAATTCAATGTTAAAGGTTGAAATACAAAAAATAAAACTAAATCCATGATACCGTAGTAACTCCATAAAAAGCAAATAAAAAAAAATCATGAAGCTCTGTTTCCAACAAATTCAATGTTAAAGGTTGAAATACAAAAAATAAAACTAAATCCATGATACCGTAGTAACTCCATAAAAAGCAAATAAAAAAAAATCATGAAGCTCTGTTTCCAACAAATTCAATGTTAAAGGTTGAAATACAAAAAATAAAACTAAATCCATGATACCGTAGTAACTCCATAAAAAGCAAATAAAAAAAAATCATGAAGCTCTGTTTCCAACAAATTCAATGTTAAAGGTTGAAATACAAAAAATAAAACTAAATCCATGATACCGTAGTAACTCCATAAAAAGCAAATAAAAAAAAATCATGAAGCTCTGTTTCCAACAAATTCAATGTTAAAGGTTGAAATACAAAAAATAAAACTAAATCCATGATACCGTAGTAACTCCATAAAAAGCAAATAAAAAAAAATCATGAAGCTCTGTTTCCAACAAATTCAATGTTAAAGGTTGAAATACAAAAAATAAAACTAAATCCATGATACCGTAGTAACTCCATAAAAAGCAAATAAAAAAAAATCATGAAGCTCTGTTTCCAACAAATTCAATGTTAAAGGTTGAAATACAAAAAATAAAACTAAATCCATGATACCGTAGTAACTCCATAAAAAGCAAATAAAAAAAAATCATGAAGCTCTGTTTCCAACAAATTCAATGTTAAAGGTTGAAATACAAAAAATAAAACTAAATCCATGATACCGTAGTAACTCCATAAAAAGCAAATAAAAAAAAATCATGAAGCTCTGTTTCCAACAAATTCAATGTTAAAGGTTGAAATACAAAAAATAAAACTAAATCCATGATACCGTAGTAACTCCATAAAAAGCAAATAAAAAAAAATCATGAAGCTCTGTTTCCAACAAATTCAATGTTAAAGGTTGAAATACAAAAAATAAAACTAAATCCATGATACCGTAGTAACTCCATAAAAAGCAAATAAAAAAAAATCATGAAGCTCTGTTTCCAACAAATTCAATGTTAAAGGTTGAAATACAAAAAATAAAACTAAATCCATGATACCGTAGTAACTCCATAAAAAGCAAATAAAAAAAAATCATGAAGCTCTGTTTCCAACAAATTCAATGTTAAAGGTTGAAATACAAAAAATAAAACTAAATCCATGATACCGTAGTAACTCCATAAAAAGCAAATAAAAAAAAATCATGAAGCTCTGTTTCCAACAAATTCAATGTTAAAGGTTGAAATACAAAAAATAAAACTAAATCCATGATACCGTAGTAACTCCATAAAAAGCAAATAAAAAAAAATCATGAAGCTCTGTTTCCAACAAATTCAATGTTAAAGGTTGAAATACAAAAAATAAAACTAAATCCATGATACCGTAGTAACTCCATAAAAAGCAAATAAAAAAAAATCATGAAGCTCTGTTTCCAACAAATTCAATGTTAAAGGTTGAAATACAAAAAATAAAACTAAATCCATGATACCGTAGTAACTCCATAAAAAGCAAATAAAAAAAAATCATGAAGCTCTGTTTCCAACAAATTCAATGTTAAAGGTTGAAATACAAAAAATAAAACTAAATCCATGATACCGTAGTAACTCCATAAAAAGCAAATAAAAAAAAATCATGAAGCTCTGTTTCCAACAAATTCAATGTTAAAGGTTGAAATACAAAAAATAAAACTAAATCCATGATACCGTAGTAACTCCATAAAAAGCAAATAAAAAAAAATCATGAAGCTCTGTTTCCAACAAATTCAATGTTAAAGGTTGAAATACAAAAAATAAAACTAAATCCATGATACCGTAGTAACTCCATAAAAAGCAAATAAAAAAAAATCATGAAGCTCTGTTTCCAACAAATTCAATGTTAAAGGTTGAAATACAAAAAATAAAACTAAATCCATGATACCGTAGTAACTCCATAAAAAGCAAATAAAAAAAAATCATGAAGCTCTGTTTCCAACAAATTCAATGTTAAAGGTTGAAATACAAAAAATAAAACTAAATCCATGATACCGTAGTAACTCCATAAAAAGCAAATAAAAAAAAATCATGAAGCTCTGTTTCCAACAAATTCAATGTTAAAGGTTGAAATACAAAAAATAAAACTAAATCCATGATACCGTAGTAACTCCATAAAAAGCAAATAAAAAAAAATCATGAAGCTCTGTTTCCAACAAATTCAATGTTAAAGGTTGAAATACAAAAAATAAAACTAAATCCATGATACCGTAGTAACTCCATAAAAAGCAAATAAAAAAAAATCATGAAGCTCTGTTTCCAACAAATTCAATGTTAAAGGTTGAAATACAAAAAATAAAACTAAATCCATGATACCGTAGTAACTCCATAAAAAGCAAATAAAAAAAAATCATGAAGCTCTGTTTCCAACAAATTCAATGTTAAAGGTTGAAATACAAAAAATAAAACTAAATCCATGATACCGTAGTAACTCCATAAAAAGCAAATAAAAAAAAATCATGAAGCTCTGTTTCCAACAAATTCAATGTTAAAGGTTGAAATACAAAAAATAAAACTAAATCCATGATACCGTAGTAACTCCATAAAAAGCAAATAAAAAAAAATCATGAAGCTCTGTTTCCAACAAATTCAATGTTAAAGGTTGAAATACAAAAAATAAAACTAAATCCATGATACCGTAGTAACTCCATAAAAAGCAAATAAAAAAAAATCATGAAGCTCTGTTTCCAACAAATTCAATGTTAAAGGTTGAAATACAAAAAATAAAACTAAATCCATGATACCGTAGTAACTCCATAAAAAGCAAATAAAAAAAAATCATGAAGCTCTGTTTCCAACAAATTCAATGTTAAAGGTTGAAATACAAAAAATAAAACTAAATCCATGATACCGTAGTAACTCCATAAAAAGCAAATAAAAAAAAATCATGAAGCTCTGTTTCCAACAAATTCAATGTTAAAGGTTGAAATACAAAAAATAAAACTAAATCCATGATACCGTAGTAACTCCATAAAAAGCAAATAAAAAAAAATCAGATGAGCAACCAACTATGAGTTTTATATATGAAGCAATGGATCAAGCAAAAGAGAATATACAAGTGAATTTTGGTTCTGTGAAAAAAAGTTATTGATTATATATCTTGCTAATTATTTATTTACTACTATCAGTTGATTATAATGTTTACCAGCTAGGTTATGTAATGTTGATGATAATATTCTTTTTTTTATATATATAGTTATATGCCTATATGGGATATCATTGATGCAAGATAGGAACTTTAACTTCAGAGACCTTTACATGCAACAACATATTATTTGAATCCTTATTATCATTATAATTCTAATTTTAAATTTAATGCCAATATTAAAATTGGATTATATCAATGCTTAGAAAGGATGGTGCCTGATGCAAGTGAAAGGTGTAAAATTGATTTGCAACTTGATTCATGTAAGGATGCAAGTGGGTTGTCTGGTATTGAGGCTGCCAAGATAACAAGGGATAAAAAGACTCCAGCTAAATGGTGGGATTCTTACTGGGATGAATGTCTAGAGCTATAAAAATTTACAATTCGAGTTCTAAGCTTGAGTTGTAGTTCATCTGGATGTGAGCGAAATTAGAGTGCATTTGAGATGGTAAGTTTTTTCCTTTTTAATTTTAATGTTTTTATATTTTATAAGAATCTTATATGGTATTACTTTGAATTGCTTACATAGGTTCATACAAAACAAAGAAATCGTTTGCACTAGAAAAAAATGAATGACTTGGTATTTGTAATGTGCAATCTGAAATTAAATGATAACCAAGTCAAAAAGCAAGCTAATGATTTTGGTGAAGTTTTTGATCATCTCTCATCTGTTGATGATTGGACAACCGAGGGAGAGAAACATGATGGTTCATCCAAGTTTGATTTGCTTGATGTCATTGATAGTGCAACACGAAGGAAAAACGGTAAAGAGGATGAAAGTGATGATGAAGAAAATCTTAATGATGTTGAGATGGAGTGTCATGGAACTGAAGATGATTTAGAGATTCAGAATGATGTCAATTCAGGTAATCCAAAGAGTTTGGAATTAAATATTGTTGACAATATTGGTGTTGGTCTTGATACTAGTAGTAGCACTAATGTTTCTTGTCGCACCCGACATCGCGACGGCCTTAAAAATCTCTTTCATGGAAAGAACGGATTTCTGGCATCCAGTTCTTTGATGGGGGAATGGTCTTGTTTAAGGAGTCGCCACCTAGTATTATGGTCACTAGGAACCCTAACTGGTCAATATAAATTCTATGGTTCAGGACTGGTTATGTAAAAGGGAAGATAATATCACCCCTTAAACGTCCTGCCT
>NW_011502994.1:13506-14225 GCF_000495115.2 Populus euphratica
TATTTAATTTGTAAGATTTGTTCCTTATTATTTTAATAAACTTGAAAAAAATAAAATATTAACAAGTTATTTTCTACGTCATTTTACATAACATAACCAAACATTGAAAAATAACTCATTTTTCTAGAATTCACTTTCCGAAAAAAAATTACTTTTCAACAAACAAATGGAGTCTAAAATTATATATTAGAGAGAAAAATTTACTAAAAAAGAGAGAAAAGGTTAGTTAAAAGAGAGTATTTTTTTAAAATTATTTAATGATATAACACATATTTTAATAAAATCAAACTATAACTTATAAGTATTTACCGGCTACAATTTAAATAATGTAAAATTTCTCAAGTAACATAAGCAGCGGGAGGTTCATTTACCAGTTAAGTTATCAACAAAACATTTCCTTTGCAAAGGTACCGTTCTTCTATCCTTCATTGAGGACCAAAACTTCATTCACTGATGCTTGCCAGTCCTTGTTAAGAAAAGAAAAGACAAAAAGGTCCTCTTTTGATGCTTCATTTCAATTAAGAGATATTTTTAAATGTTTTTAGATATTTTAATATACTAATATTAAAAATAAATTTTAAAACACTATTATAATATGTTTTTAAATAAAAAATTATTTAAAAAATTATTTCTACACACTGCCGAGCATACATTTAATCTACTCGAATAATAATAATAATAATGTCAAGGACGGCAAGCATCCCGGCACGTACGTCTTG
>NW_011503012.1:0-6884 GCF_000495115.2 Populus euphratica
GCGTCAACTCATCAATCAATAGTTGAAGACAAACATTTATATTCTAGCTCGGGTTACTCGGACCAGGTATAATAGTAGATAAAAACATGAACTCTAACCTCATACACATCCCTAGTGGCAAGTTATAAACTATTAGTATGACTGACCAATAATAATAAGTAGTAAATGACCCAAATGAGTTGAATTCATTTGTACACAACCCAAGACGCACATTTCTTGATTCAACTAAAAAGTGAAGATGCACACTGTTAAAGTGTTTCCATGCTTCACTATCAGAAAGATGCTCCATTACTCCATCAATCTTATCATGTGATTGGTTCCATGTCATATGCTCAACAGTCCTTGGTGACATGAATAACCTTTACAGTCTATGTGTGATTGGAAAGTATTTAAGTTTTTTATATGCCACGAGAGTCTTTTCCTTGCTAGTTTTGAGTTTGTAACGAGAATGCCTATACGTCATACGCTTGATGAACTTAACATTTTCAAGGTAGTATAACATGCAGAAATTATGGCACATGTTAATTTTTTAGTATCCTAAAATAAAGGGTTTCATCATGGACTTTACAACATAGAAGTTCTCTTTCAGCCTGTTCCCTTAAGGTAAAATGTTTCTTGCCCATTTGATAATTTTGTAATAACTGACCTCACTTAACATATGATCTGGCTTAATGGTCAACACCTATGCTACGACTGATAATTTACGACTGATAATTTACTATGGTTCATGCAGCTATCCTATAATGGTTTGTCAGAATCTTTCAACAGATCAATAAACCTAGCTACATCTGCATTAGGTTCTTCTTCTATGATTGGACATTGACTAACATTACCTTGATTCATTTTCATTGCATCAATAACCATATTCCTGTAAGGATTACTATTGTCATTTGCAACTCTATGCACATTACTAACACTAGAAGTTGACCCAACCTCCCTTTCTCCCATATTCTTATTATGAACAAATAGTTCTCCGTGTGCATACCAACACAAGTAATTTTTCATGAACCTTTTGTGTAGAAAATTCATCATTATTACCTCTGGATGCAGATACTTTTTATTTTGACATTTCCTATATGGACACCTAATACCGACTCTAATAAAATTTATAGAAATGGATGTTGTGAAATTAATAAAACCCCGAACCTCGTTACTATAATCCATCCTTTGTAATTATTGGGGTGAATCTCAATACATCTATGAATGATTATCCATGACTTCTATTGAACCTCTATAAAATTATGATAACAACATATATTAATTAACTATGTTAGGTAAATAAATTTTCAAAAATATTGGTTTAACTCGAGATTATCCAACAAGCTAATTACAACTTCTTAAAAATATTCACCATCAATTATCAACGTACATACAAATTTATACATATAAATTTACAGAAATTACAACTCCGCAATAGCATTGATAAAAATTAAAATGGACATATTAAACAAGCTATTAATTATTTTATGACAACACATGTAATTCGGTATTCCAACAAAGTTTCAACAATTTACAAATAAATATAATTTTATAAAATCTAAAACAAACCATAACATGTACAAAATTATATATTCATACTACAAGTCCGCTTGAAAAATAACAATAAAACATGTATATACACTAACAAAATACATATACTAAAAAAATGAACATTTAAAATGAACATTTAAATGTTAAAATTAAAAAGATAGATTTATTTATAGAAAATGATAAAATCCATAATAAATCAGAACACAGACATTGTGACTACAAAACTTCAAAAAAAATATGACTTGTGTTCAAAAGAGGGGGATTTTTTTGGGGGGGGTAGTTGTTTGCAAATTGGAAGGGAAGAGTTGGGATGTGAAAAAAAAAATGAAATAGAGGAGGAGAGGGTCGGTTGAATGGTGATATATTAACTTTTACCGATGAAATCACTAACGGACTCATTTTGTTGGTGGTTTCTTCAGCAATTCTAACGGTGAATTGGTCACATGACTATACAGAGATCCCGGTTTGAATCACTCGGTGATTCCATCAATAAAATCGCCTGCAAAAACTTTCACGTCAACGAACCATTTTTTTTTTTAATTCTGAATATTTCATCTGTAATTTGGTTGGTATATACTAATGGAATTATACTATCGGTATATATCAATCGAATTATAGACAAAAGTTTATCCGTTGGTAATTATTTCTACAATTTACCAACAAAATTATGCCGTTGTTAATTTTGGTGGTGTAACGTGAATTTTTGGTGGTGTAAGTAATGTAATAAAAAATAATAATTAAGGGTGGTCTAGGTTTCTTGAGTTAAAAAAATACATTTTAATATCTAACTTCATTTTTACCTTAAAAAAATAAAATAAAATATAGACTTTTGAAAGATGAATTGCAAAGAAAAATAAATGTACCGTAGCAAGTTAAAAAATCTCAATAAAAATGATCCTATAGGTTATTCTAATTAACTGGGATTTTTTTCTAGCTCCCCTGTTATATATATGTGTATGTATATGTTATGTTTAGACAGATATATTATTAAGTAAATATGAAATTTTCCCATGATTGAACTTTGATTGTGGGACAGCTAAATTATTATTCGTATAGTTTACAAGCATGCAAGATGAGCAGTGAGTGTAACGAATCGGGGACAAACTCTAAAGAATGCGACCTCTACATGTTTAATCTGTTAGATATTGTTTGACCTCTTACATCTACATCACATGGCTTTCAATTCCAGAAAATTATTTTGCCCTAATACATGGATTTGACTACCCCCTTTAATAATGGATGGATGGTGCTGTTGTGTTCCTCTTCTAATTCATATTTGCGTCAAGATTCAAGAGAAAGATTAAGAACTGCAGGAATAAATCAGTTGACGATGTACAACAATATCTTTTTAGAACAAAGTACAACATCAAAAACACATAATCCCTCCTGCAATTTCCATATTAAAATATGGGTGAAATTAGGGTAACAAGTCAATGGGAATAGCTGGGGGAGAGCACAATATTAGATTCTATATCAATTTTTAATTTAATATACTCTATTTTGAATCTAAAAAGAAGTCAAGAAAGAAAGTATATAGTAGATATAAATACATGGATTCAAATGATACAAAGCAGCCGGGAAAGCCATCGGCCTGGTTTCCCGAGGCGAAGCATGTGACCATCGGATTGATAAAAATCAATGTTGATCACAGTTGTTGTGTGGTCCCTGAAATAAAACCACCAATGTCAATAATTCTAAGGAAATAATGACATCTAACCAACGTTTGTGTGAAGCTTTTTAAGAATAAAATATGCATCGACATCATAGTCCATCTACATAATTAACCTCAGTAAAGTTTGCATCAAGTTTTTTAAGGATAAATTGCATCAAAATCATGATCTGATAATCTAATGGAGCATATATAAATTGTTTTTTCTTGGTAGTGAAAGATTAAAATATTCAAGAGCTCCAAGGGTAATAGAAAGGCAATCTGCCTTTAGTATCGAATCCAGCAAAGATATGAGATTGGCTTAAAATATAAAAATTCGTACCATAAAGGTTGATGCATATAATTATTGGGATTATCAGATATGGTCATCAATCATCTCATGGTGTTTTCCGACTTGTGATTTCATTTCTTATTTTACGGTGAATCTTTTCACCGACAATTCCCAAATTCTATATATGTTTCAAAACTAGTTTGATTACGCTTGCCAAGCTATGAGATGAAGCATTCTTTTTCTCAACATCAAAAAACAAAAAATAGTGCAGGCATTGTTCAGGTTTTTTTATCATTCATAAATTTTTTAATTAATTTTTTTTTAAAAAAAACCAATGTGGATAATTACTGCAACCCACAAGAAAACAATATTCTTATTCCTTTTCTTTTATTTTTTTTTTCATATTGCTTTGACTCAGTTTTACCGAGGATTAATTTTACAAAACTAAACTATAGTTCTTACACGAAAAGTAAAAGGAACCAATAGAAAAAAAAGGAAGGAAGAAATGGAACAAAAAACCTTGAGCTTATTCATATAAACACTGTTTTCACCTCAGTTCTGTACAATTTCTATCAAATAAGGTTAACTTTTCAATTTTAAAAGAAATCGCCTGTTCATTTAATGTAGTAGCTAGAGGTGGATGCTATTATTCCATTTACACATTCTTTTTCTTTTTAATTTCTAACTTTTCCAAATTCTATGTTTAAGTTTCTTTTCAATTTTGAAAATTTTTCATACAATAGTTATGTTAAGTGTGAAAATGTTGTCGATCCTTAAAACATTAGTTGAGTTAATTATGGTTCCCTTCTTGTCCTCCTCTTTTAAATTCTAACTTTTCAAGATTTAGAAAGCAACTTCAAATTTTGGGATCGTTAGTTATAATTAATGTGCCTTTTTGCTATTTATATCAAAAATAAATAATTATACATCCACCAACTAAAAACAATAATTGTTCATTGTCAAATAGAAAAATAAAAGTTAAAATAAATCAATAAGAATAGTTGTTCATTGTCAAATAAAAAAATAAAAGCTAAAATAAATCAATAACAATTATTGATTAAGATTAAAAAAGATTCCATAATAATAAGAGATGATAAGAAATAATTGATGAAAAAAGATAAAAGTCATTATTAGACATCATAATCAATTAGAAGATGATAATTGACCATAAAGTTAAGAGTTGGTGTGATTGACTAGAAGGCAAGGTTACACTCTAAATAAAAGTATGTTAAACATTACACTAGCATAAATTATAAATTAGCTAGGAAATGTATGATTGCTAGGAACAAGACTTATTTATTGATTGTGATATAAATTGTATCTTGATTCATGTTGGGAGTTTCTAGCTTGCTAAATTGTATTATAATTCATGTTATAAGCTCTCAGTTTGTTATGAACAATTTGTATAGGATTATGCAAAATAGTTCAAATAATATTCCATTTTTATAACAATATAAAAAAAAGCTATCCAGTTACTGAAAATGATTATCAACCCATATATATAATTTTTTATGCAATTTACATTTATTTTGAAATTTATCATTAATGAATCGCTTTCTTTGATTTCATTTACAACTTTTATCTTTATTTTTATTGTTTTTTTTTTTAATTTTTATCACACTATTTCAGTTGTATTTTCTTTCTAATATGTTAAAATCAAGTTTCCTTACATTTTGTTTGATTTGCGAGGTTATTATCTTTTTCTGTTCAAGATTCAATTACTAATTGTAGTTTCTTTTCATTGGAAGGAAAAAATGAAGAACATATAACATAATAGATACAAAAAAATTCTAATTGATCAGTAAATTGGCATATCTAGTGGACTTGATTACCTTAACAAATTGCACCATCAAATGCTAACAAATTGGCATGACCTATTTGTGAATATAATAACATATTCATCATCTTACCACCTAAAAAAGAAATTGGTAAAAATATCATTATTATTATTGATGAACAATCAATATAAACAATTAATAAAGGCCAATTATATATCCATGAAGAATTTGACAACCAATCATTAGCTTAGGGGGCCAATTGAACAAGCCTAATTAGACATACCATGAGATGATTTTTCATCATCTAACTCTCTTAAGTAGCAAGAAGTTACATATGGAAAAAGTCCTACTACACCTATATAACTTATACATCTACCATTATTGTCAACATCATTTCCTTCATTAGTTTTTAGAGGATATGATACTCCATTAACATAACAATATACTTACCCTCTTTTAAGGATTGATATTGTAATTAAATGGATATAACCATTATGGCTAACTTCAAATTAACAACCTATGACTTCTTTTAAAGAATCATTTTTATCATTAAACACATTTATTTAATGCTAATTTAAAACCATGTACTCTATGGTCGATCAACTCAATCAGATTTAGAATAAGTTAAGAAATAATTGCTCTCTTTAGAAGACACCAAAAGGTAAGTTTAGGTTATCTTCCAATAACAAATGCTTTAATAGGGACGTATAAGAGTTCTTAACCACATCCTGAGTATTACATGTTAGTGTAGAAAATACAACTACAACCCTAATAGTAATGAAGTACGATCACATATGAGATATCACCTATGATATAAGTGTATAGGTAGTTTTAAGCCAAATATGTGGCCTAACAATCTTATTTGCAGATAATCCAACCTTTTTTTGGATAATATAACGCCTCACTTACTTTCCAAAAAGGCAATATCAATAACAAAGATGAACTTCGAGCTGCTGAGTCGGGCATTGAACAATAATGTATTGTGTTTTTTCTTGTTTTGGAAGCTTGAAACAACAAACAAGTGCTTATTATGAGATGGCTTGCTATCAATAACATGTTATTGAATAATAATCAAGAGGAAGGATTTATAGGATCGAACTAGCCCAATACTATGAGAAATGAGAATAGATAGTTAACATATAACAAGGCATACATACAATCATCATGTATTTAAGCAGGCAAATCAACTCCATTCAATTCTTAGAATAATGAAAATTGTTGATTTTAAACAATTCTCTTGGAAAGATGATGAGTCAATGAGAGGACATGTTACTAAATTTAAAAATTAATATGGAGATGGTATTGTTAATTTCATAATAAAATTAAAGCTATTTGGTTCTTCATTAAAGGAGCATACTTATAAGGCAAAGTTAAATAAGTCACAACTCAATAATAGGCTAAGACCATTAAGCCTAAAAGACTTGTTATTATTAATGGCACAAGAATCAACCACATTTTAAATGACCCTAACCTAGTAATGAAGGTAATGGTTTGGTTACAGACAAGGCATACAAGATCGTCACTAATTAATGCTAGATAGGATTGCCAACCTTACATAAACTAGTAGTGTTATACAACAATCAATTTTTACTAAAAGTAGGATAATACTATAAATAAAAACCTTTATGGAAAGAGT
>NW_011503012.1:6963-14051 GCF_000495115.2 Populus euphratica
GAAAGAGTGAAAAAAGATCCTACAAAAATATTATCTTCATTCACTCAAAATCTTGCTTTAGATATTAAGCAGTTTAAGAGACAAATATCTAAAGAAGTTTCAAGAAAGTAGACAATGGTATCGTTAAGATAGTTGATAAATTTGTAAAAAGCAACCAACCATCTAATGACAATACTAAGGTTATTACTAGTGTCAATTATAACCTAGAAATATTAGGCTAACATTTGAAGAATTTGAATAAAACAAACAAGTAATACAATATCGGTTTAAGGGACTAATCCATTTTTTCTCTTAAAAAACTTAACTGAATAAATAATTTATAAATTTTTTTATAATAAATAGTTTTAATGAATTTGGTTAACCATGTGTAGACAAAAAAAATGAACATTTAAATATATTATTAAAAATAACCAAATAAGTTTAAAAAATAATAAAAAGTATTTTTAAAACATATTCCTTCATAAAATAAAGTGTTCCAACATGATATTAACAAAACATTATGGTATGTGAGAATTTATATGCAATGAAAAAATGATAATTACAGAATACTTAATATGTTTATAACTTACAAATTTACCATTACATATATTATATGTATGTAACATATGACACAACCAGAGAATTGAAAAATATAAAAGGAATCATTGATAAAAAAATTTCATCAATAGATTATAGTGAATTGTATTAACAAAATATTTACTCGTTGTATCCATTTGTGTTTACTGAAATTATTGTGGGAAAAAATTGAATGAATTATGGTGGGAAATTTCTAAATATTCCTTCCCACTACAAATTCAGCCACCCCAACACTTAATTTGTCAGCATCCTTATTCTGATTCAAATTTTATTGAGTATTCTCTACTTAAAGTAAGTAAAACTACCTATTTATTTATCTGAACTCAATTTCAAAAAGTTAATTTTTATTGCAAATTTTTATAATGCATGTATTTTATTCGAGGTGTTTACTTTGATTTAAAGCTTTTTCTCATAGAAATTTATTGTACAAATATATGATTTGTACATGTCAGAATTTGTTTGAGATTTTGTAAAATTGTTTTAGTTTGTAAATTGATGAAATTTATTTCACACGTGTAACTTGGGTGTTTTATGATAAAATGAATAATGATTTATTTAATGGATCCATTTTATTTTATTTTTTTAATTTTATTGTTGAGTTAAAATATATAGAAATTTGAATTCATGTAGATAATTGATAATGAATTAAGAGTACTATTAAAATAGATTGAATAAATTTTAGTTAAATCAATGTTTGCAAATTTATTTAGTTTACATAATTATTTAATACATGTTGTTATTAATGTTCTATGTAGATTTGATATAAAAAATGAATGATTGTTTATTAGATGTATCAAGATTTATTTGAAGGCTTGCATATGATGGATTATTATGATAAAACTCTTAGGCTACGATACTCGAAAATTAACATGTGTCCAAACTTCTACATGTTATACTTCATTTAAAATACATAGTTAACTGAGTGTAAAATATATGGGCATGCCCATTATAAACCTAGAACTGACAAAGAAAAGGCTCTTGTCTCACATAAAAAACTTAGATATTTCTCAATCACATTTAGATTGCAAAAGTTATTTATGTCATCAAAGACTATTAAGTACATGACATGACATTATTCACATGATATAGTAGATAGGGTGATAGTGCACTCTTTTGATGGTGAAGCCTAGAAATATTTTAATAGGGTGCATTCTTAGTTTCTTTAATGGAATCAAGGAACGTGCATCTTGAGTTATATATAGATAAACTCAATCCATTCGAGTTATTTGTTTCTCTTCATTCTAGTTGGTTAGTGATATTCATGGTTTGCAACTTGCCACAGAGAATGTGTATAAGATTGAAGTACATGTTTTTATATATGACCATACCCGGTCTTAATAGTTTAAGTAAGATTATAGATGTTTTTCTTCGACTGATGATTGATGAGTTGAAGCTATTTTGGTCATTCGAGGTTTTAACTTATGATGTATTGACAAAACAAAATTTTTAAATGAAGGCAACTTTGATGTGGAATATCAACAATTTTCTAGCATATGGAATGGTTTTTTGTTGGAGTATGCATGAAAAACTAGTATGTTTATACTGTATGAAAAATAATAATGCCTTTATGTTAACAAATAACGATAAAGTATTGTTTTGCCACCAACAGTTTTTACCAAAGGATCACAAGTACATAAAGGACTTCTTTGTTGGCAAAGTTAAAAGGAATGTTGCACTGCTATTACAGTCGAGTGAAGAATTATATAATATGATATTGAATTAACATTATGTTTAGTTTTCAATCTAGTAAGTAGAAGTTTCTTGATTTTGATTTGACTCATAATTGAGTAAAGCAAGATATTTTCTAGGAGCTTTCTTATTGGAAGAGCAATCTTCTATGTCATAATCTTGATGTTATGCACATTGAAAAAAACATGTTTGAAAATATTTTCAACATGGTTATGGATATGAAAAGAAAAGCAAAGAATAACATCAAGGCTAAAATGAATATATCTTTGTTTTGTCACTATAAAAATATGGAGTTGGTTTATAATAGGTTACGGATTACAAAGCCCAAAGCTAGTTTTGCCTTAGACAAGAATACATAATTGTATATCAACTAATGATTTAAGAGTCTATATTTTTTTTATGGATATAATTCGAACATATCAAGGTTAGTGAATTTGGAGGATTACATATTATATGAAATGAAGAATCATGACTGTCATATATTTATACAAAACTCATTCCACTAGCTTACTAGGATTTATTGCCAAATAAGATATAGGATGCATTCATGAAGATCAGTCACTTCTTTAGAGATATATGCTCCAACAAGTTATGGAAACAATATATGAAGAGGTTTGAAATGAATATCGTCTATATAATCTACAAACTTGAGATGGTATTTTCTCCATAATTTTTTAACTCAATAGATCATTTAATTATACATTTACAGTATGAGGAAAAAGTTAGAGGCCCAATCCAATATACATATATGTATTCATTCAAGAGATTAAGGATTACACATGCATCGTAATTAAAATTCTATTATTTTTTTCTTAAAATTCAAAATATTCATTTAATTTCATGAAGGTACTTGTTCAACCTTAAGACAAAAGTGAAAAATAAGGTTCATGTTGAGGAGTCTCACTTGAGAACAAACATGATGATGGGAGGAAGTGCTTTCGAGTGAGAATTTGTCAATATTCTCCAATCTTAAATGACCTGTGCCAAAAATTATTGTATGAGGAATATATTTGATAGAAATGGAATTAAGACAAGCACATAGTTATGTACTATTTAACTACAATGAACTGAGATTTTTTATTTATTAAGAATAATACTTAATATGTTGCTACTATTGAACAATTTATATCTTATAATATCATAAAATAATAAACTGTTGAATTCCTTATAAGCAACATCATCAATGTTTATTATTCCAAAATTCACACCTGACTGAATCTCAAATCTTTCAATTACAAGATGAATAATTTATCATATGGTTTAGAACACATGTAAGGATTGTTTAATTAATTATTATGATCTATCATGATACTTAATCTCATCACACATTTCTCGTGAACTATTAATGGTTGTAATTTATGTACCAAGTTTATCAATTGGGAAGGAATGCTAGTGTTACTTTGTATTTAATATGTTTGGGTCCTGAAAGAAAGGTGAAGTGCTATAACAAATATTTCATCAATAAATATATGTTTCATACTAAAAAGTATGGTCAGGATAGAAAGATATGTAATAGTGAAGTTTATGTTAAGGGATTGACTTCTAATGAGTTTAAAGTTGACTACTATGAGAAGTTAGAAGAGGTTATTAAATTGTAATATCATAACAAGCATAATAAAGTCTTTTTATTCAAATGATATTGGTATGATACTACTAACAAAGAAATCAGAGTAGATCTCTATCATAGTTTGGCCGAAATTAATATAAAAGTTAGATTCTGCAACGTTAACTGTGCCTTTGTTTTCACTTAGGAATACCAACAAGTTTATTACACCTATATTCCATCTTTTAGAAAGGATTGTTCAAGAATTGATTAGTTATCTATAGTGAAAACCAAATCCATGGGTCGTGTCGAGGTTATTTAGAATGACAACAATGAGTTAACTATGAGATATTATATCTTTCAACTTAATGAGTTAGTTGATCCATATCAATTTCACTATTCATGATGTTATTTTCAGATAGTAGCACAGATAGATTAAGTCTATCATTATATTGTAGAGAGCTTTAGAACTATTCATTTCTTAATTACTGTTGCGATGTCATGGTCGCACAAATTAATTACCCTAACTTAAAACATAACACAAAAGATAGTATAGAGCAAGTAAGGGGTCGATCCCACAAGGAAGATTTAGTTCAGATTTTTATACTATACGTTATGCAATTGAGGGGTTTTGATTTGTGATGATCTAAACTATGGAAGAAATTAAACTAGCAAACAAAATCAATTGAAATCGAAATTTATCAAGAAAACAAACCTTGGTTGCAAGCACACATCCACCAATGGAAATTAGAACCGATCCTTGAAACAAAACTACAATTTATATTCTGAATTTTTATCTTTTCTTAATGTTGGTTAATTAACGAATCCGCCGTATAACTAACCTTAACCAACAAACAATCACAATGTCCGCATTAATGATTTAGTTCAATGGCAGCCCTAAGAACTAGATATTTGAGTGTTCTCCCTAAGTTTAATAATGTAGTTCCGCCATAATTATCAAGCTTAGTTGCTTCACAAGTTCATACATCACAACTCCGGTTTTGATATCAAACTTAGCAATAAATTGTTCACAATAATAACTTAGAGTTCCGCTCTAGCAATTATCAACAACAATCATAGAAAATATGAATAGGAAAACAACCATACTTATTCATAATATAAACTGAAAATAAAAGGAAGAATAAATCTCACGGTTCTTGAAATCCGAAGGTTTGTTGTGTCCTTGCAACCAAGAAAAGAGCTTAGCCTTGCATAACTATTGAACAACTACTCTTAAAGAATGAAGAGAGCATGATTTTTTGGGTTTGTAGAGGAGAGAATTTGTGTTTCGTAACTTCTGGCTGCTGCCCCCCTTCTCTCCTCTCTCTCTTTCTTTTTATATGCTAAGAAACCCTAGTTCCTAATTTACAAAGTAGTCCTCTCTTAAGTTGACAATTGACATTTAAGTACTTCAATAACTATTTTCCCTAAAAAAGAGAAATAGCCTTGCATGAAATCTTCAAAATCTGACTTAGAGGAGCTAAATTGCTGATATAAAAACTTGGATGACGGTTTAGAAGCTTCGAAACGTAATTTGGACTCATTTCTTTATGAAACCTCATTGCTGGCAGAATTCAGTTGTCATCTTTGAAAAATCATATCTTCCTCATCTAACATCATTTTTGGATGAAATTTGGAGCGTTTGCATAAATTGGACTTCTATATCTCCAGATATTGAATTTTGAATAGACAAAGGTCAACAATGGCAGAATACGAGATTTGATTTTGAAGGATATGATTTCCATGATCTTCCTCTTTTTACTTTTCTTGCATTACATTTCCAGAAAGGTATGGATGTTAGCTTTTTAGTGCCACTAGAATCACTTCATTTCGATCTCAAGAACTCACGCTCTGCACGAAACATCGACTAAACGTCAAATCTGCCAATTATCTCCAATTTACTCCTTTTTGCATTTTTCATCCAAAAGTGCCTTCAAAACATAAAACAAAGAATATCAAGGCATTTTACATATAAAACATGGACAAAACATTAGATAAATATGGGTGAAACTATCGAATAATATGGTTACATCAATTACATATTCATGATGTCATTTTCAGATGGTATAACCAACAAATAAAGTTTGTCGGTATATTACAAAGAGATTTGAAACTGTTCACTTTTTAATTACACTTAATTAATGTTATTTACAAATAGAATCACCAATATATTGAAAAGTCATCAATATTATTTGGGGGGTTTTTGAAAAATTTTTGGTTAAATTAAAAATTTCAACTAGACGTTTCAGACAGAAACACCATTAAAAACATTTAAAATATTAATATTTAATTGGTTGTAGGAACACTTGTTAGTAAAGTTCCCCCAAATTAAAATACTATAATCCCTAATTTCATAACATATAGGTAAAATACATTCGTTTGTCTTCCTCTGCGCCTTCTTATAGCTTTTCTTTCCTCTATGTTTTCATCTTTCTTTCTCTTCTCTCTCCTTTCATCAACTCGTTCTCTCATCTTCTCTTCTTCTCCAACTCAGGTTTAACTTCTCCTTATTTTTTTTTGTTATTTAACATAATTTAATGAATTTTTTTCCTCTTCTCAAGTTCACTCACAACTCACATTAAGGTAAGATTCTTTTTTTTTCTTTTTTTTTTATGTTTTATTTTACATCATCTTTTTTTTTTCAATTTTTTTCTTCTCTTAATAATTGTATGGGTGTTGTTGGATTTTAAAAAGAAAAATCAAGTTTTTTGTTCTTTAATTATTGAAAATCCTCGAATTAGGAAATTAGGTTTATGTGGAATTTTTGCATTATAGTATACAATTATTTGAATGACATGTTTAAGGAGTTTATTGAAGAAATTGAAAACCAATCATGGAAATTGAAATGTTAAAATGGTCGACCATGATTTGATATTTGGGGGAAATCAAAAATTAAAATTCTATTAGGGTGGTTTTGGTATTTTAATGATGTTGGGAATGTTCTAAATTAATTTAGAAAATTTTAATATGGTTTACAAAAAACGTTACTTATTGTTATTATATGTGAGAAAGATGAAAATGCATAAATTGGACTAAATCATATTGATTTTAATGTTTAAAATAATTTTGAGGGAATGTTGAGATTGGTTTTGAATACTATGATGCAAAATAAATTGATGGTGTTGGTTGTGTTCGGTAATGTGGAAAAAAATGGAAATACAATAAGTGATAGGATTATGTAAGTTTTATTGTGTTAGCTAATGTTGTTATGATTAAATTTGATTGGTATGAAGATGATAATATGTTTAATCTTGATGGTACTTTAAGTTGAATAAGCAGT
>NW_011502997.1:0-4617 GCF_000495115.2 Populus euphratica
TATCATCTTAGATATGATTTCTATAATACAAACCATATCAAGATATTTCAATGATAAAGAGATGATTTATCATCTTAGGTATGATGCAATCTCATAAAAAAACAAAAACCTACAATCAAGAAAGACACCTTACAAGAAAATTAAAATTAGATTTGGGATTGAGTTTAACATAACAATAATCTATACTAAGACTTATAAGTAACTGAACCTTCACGCAACACCTATAAAGATATAAAGAAATGTGAATAGAAAATATATAAAATGCCATAGAGTTTGATTAATTCTTTGATAAGGCCGAGTGGTTCAATAAAAAACAAAAAAGTATGAACGTTAACAAAACCTCACACACACACAACAATAATTATTAAAATCAAAGTCTCTCTAAAAAGAAAGCTAAATAACTCAATTTATAATAAGCAAAAATATCCTCAACAATGCTAAAAAACAATAAAATAATTCTAAATAATAAAAAAAAAGAATTAAAAATCCATTAGGAAACTAATACAATTCTTGTATAGTAGCATATGGACCTTATCGCGATCCTTTTTTTATATGTCCTATTGTCCTAAAATTTTAACCTAAAATAGAATAAGAAAAATTTCAACCCAAACTAACGGTAAGATAAAACATTATTCTTATTAGAGCACAACTATATATTAGAAAAATTAAGTCTCTAACTCCTAAAATTAATTAGTCCATAGAGTTGATGGATCAAACCCTTTTTGTGCATAAATCAAATTAAATAAGATTTAATTTTCATTTGTTAATGTTGCTTCCTTGAAATCCACATTGGCCTTTTATATTATGAATAAGATCATTGAATGCATATTTGAGTTTATTTATCCTTGACCTTGTTATTGACTCAATTGGAACTTATAATAGAATTTTTTGTAGTCTTGATAGATTTTTTTTTTGTAGTCTTGACTGTATCATCCTATTTATTCTAAAAAGAATTCATTTATGATTTATCATCTACATCAAGTAAAGAGGTACCAGAAACATTGAAAGTAACACTAATATCATACTTACCTAGTAGATCTATTTTATAGGCATTATAATTAATTCTTTTAAGGAGGTAGAAGGTTCCATCTCCTCTTAACATCAACTTAGATCTTATTTACTGAGGAAATCTCTCTTTTTGCATATGTACACAAATTAATCCTTTTTTACTCTTTACTAGCTTTGAATATATATTGTTCATTCTTTTTTTATAATTGTTGACTCATATTTTCATATAAAGCCTTTAATACCTATATTTTTTTATTGCCTTTAAGACTAAATCTTTCATCAGTAGAAAAAGAAAAGAAATCCAAAGAAGTAAAATGATTAAATCCATAGATAATTTTAAAAGAAAAATAATTAGTAGTAGAATGCACACTTCTACTATACAAAAATTCAATAAATGATCTCTAATATTTTTTAGTTTTTAAAATTATTTTGAATGATAATTCTTAATAATATAGTTATAAGATCCTATTAACTATTTTAATTTGTCCATCTATTTGTGGATGAAAAGTAATAGAAAATAATAATTTTGTTTCTAATTTTCCTCATAAAACCTTTTAAAAATAGCTAAAACATTTAACATCATGGACAAACACAATGCTCTTAGATTCTTATGGAGTCAAACTATGTCTCTAAAGAATAAATACGATAAGTAAGTTGCATCATTGGTTTCATGATAAAATATAAAATATGTCATCATAGAAAACCTATCCACAGCTACAAAAATACAATCCCTGTAGCTTTTTGGCCTAGGCAAACCTAATATAAAATCCAAAGATATATTAACTCAAGGTTTCTTAGGCACTAGCAAAAGAGTATATAAACCATGAGGTAAACTATAGACTTAGTTTGTTTACAAGTTATGCATTTATAAAAAATTCTTTGCATATGTCTTTTCATCTTAGGCCAATAAAAATGCATATACAAAACATCTAAAGTCTTAGCAATTCCAAAGTGTCCCATTAATTTTCCCCCGTGAACTTTATGAACTAAAAATTTAAGCATAGAACAACTAGGTATACATAATCTCTTTTCTTTAAATAAATATCCAAGAAATATTTTTTTTCATGCAAAAGTAATAATTTTTCAGATCAACATATAAACTTTGTTTTCACAAAACAACCAATACATTCTTTAAATGTTTAATATGCTCATCCAAATTATTTTTATCGATCAAAAAATCATCAAAATAATCATAGAAAAAATATCCATAAAATTATGCAAAACATGGTTCATTAATCTCAGGAAGGTATTAGGAGCATTAGTAAGTTGAAAAAACATAACTAGCCACTCATATAAACCATATTTAGTTTTAAAGGTATCTTTCCATTCATCTCTCTCTTTCATTGCTATCCGATGATATCACTTTTCAAATCAATTTTAAAAAATATACAAAACCATGCAATTCATCTTAAATATTATCAAATCTAGAAATTAGGTGTCCATATTTTGCTTAAATATTATTAATAACATGACAATTAACACATATCATCCAAGTCTTATATTTTTTGCTACTAATAACACTAGAATTGCACATGTCATGCTTTCTCTTATGTTCCTTTTTGTTATCAATTATTCCACTTTCACTTGGAGTTTCTTTATCTTCTGAAGATAACTTGTATAGGCCTAGCGATTAAATATACTACTCTAAGTACAAGATTAATTTGACACTTAATTCCCTTAATATGTGCCAACCTATTATGAATCTCATAAAAAAATATCTTTAAAATCTTATAATAAAAAAACACAAACATTATATAGACATTAATAATGTTCATTAGTATTAAAATATATATCCTTATATATATTTAAAATTATAGGCATGTGAAAAAATGATGATTGTTAATCTTACTTCTCCTTTCATAAAAATTATCATGTTTCTTTACTTTTGTTCTTATTTTTCTTAAATCTATCATTCTTACCTCAATTTCTATATAATCATACTAAATATAAAAACATAACCATGGAAAGCAACATTATTATTTCATAAAATACACATGTTTTATTACCACTTGTACTAAGTCATAAACATGATTTATGTCTAACTTTGTAATTGTATAGATTGGTTGCAAAATATGGATCGATCTTGTGGTCATATTTAACAATTGAGGTGTTTTTGCTCTTATTTTATAAATTAAATTTACAAAGTTTATATAAAATTTAAGACTCAGTTAACAAAATAACCTAGACAACTAAGATAAATAAATAGAGGCAAACCTTATTACCATTTATGTTACATAAAATAATCTAAAGAAACCTACCAAAATCATGGATGAAATATATCATAGGCTTCAATTTCTTGCCTTTTTCTCTTTACTATAAAAATAACCTAGACAACTAACATAAATAAATAGAGGCAAACCTTATTACCATTTATGTTACATAAAATAATCTAAAGAAACCTACCAAAATCATAGATGAAATATATCCAAGGCTTCAATTTCTTGCCTTTTTCTCTTTACTATAAAAGTTTGATAAAGTTTTTTTCACTTGTTCATACAAATATTGTTTAAAGATAATCACAATCAAATTAATTAATTATAATAAAAAAATTTGGAGAAAAAAATAAAGTAAAAACAAGAGAGAGGATGTACTGAAACAATAAAAAAAATAAGAATTTAAGTTAGACTTTGATGGCAACAAGACATGGGTGATAATGACATCATTGTTTGTTATAGGCTTGCCCTTGGATATTGATGATAGCATCATAAGTATTAGACAATAGATTTATAAAAGAGCAAGAGTTTGAAGTTTATATATAAGACTAAACTAAGAGTAAACAAAAAAAATAAAAAAATCATATGGTCGTGTAATTTTGATGAAAGCTTTTTAGTTATATCTTGTTGCTCCATAATCAATAGTACCTTTTCTACTAATGATAGAGTTTTTAAAGTTAATGTTTGGATTGAAAAGCCCCCTTTCAAAGTTCAGGTATTTCTTTGGTTGGCAATCCAGGAAAAAAATAGTACAAATGCTTTTCTCCATTACTGGAATTTATTATTGGCCACCACTCAACCTTCATGTATCTTTTGAATCTCATATTCAGAAACTTTAGAATTCATTTTTATACACTGTAACTTTTCTAGGAGTGTTTAGATAAAAGTATTGGGTTAATGGAGTATTCAATGTTGTTTACCGAGCACACTAGACTCACAGCTACTGTAGTGGTCTGGAATTGTGCAAGCCAAGTATCAAAGGTTAGCTCAAAGACTAATCTCCAGTAGTACCATTTTAATTATTTGGTTGTTAAGGAACAATATTGTATTTTTAGGGGAGAATAATAAGTTTCTTTGATTATTTCTCCATTATCCATCATTAGGTTGCTATTTAGTTTCTTGCTTTATGTTGTAACCCAATTTTGGATTCACTAAAATTTTTTAGGAATATTATTTTATCTTATTATTCATGACAAAAAAATATAATAATAAAAAAAAAGAGTTTAAAATATATTTTCTTGAGTCAACCGTCATTTTCTATCAAAACCGAGTCCACCGGGTCAATATGGATCCCACCATGTCGACCGGGATGAAAAATGAGTTTCGGGCTGTTTCGGGTCAAAACCGAGTCCACCGGGTTAATACGGGTCCCACCATGCCGACCGCGATAAAAAAT
>NW_011502997.1:6248-14210 GCF_000495115.2 Populus euphratica
TGTAGCGACACTTTATATTCAATCATCACTTATATAGGAAATGACCTTTTAAGATCTATTGATAGCAAAAAATTATGGTGTAATAAGAAATCTTAGTTAGTCATTTTCAGTTTATCTTCTTCTTTTATGGTCTCTTTGTTTCTTTGTAGCAAACCAACACTGGTTTCTTTTACTTTTTAATGTATTATCTTCCTTACTTTCTCTAAGTTTGTTCTTTTTTTTTGTCTTATCCCTGTATATTGCTTTTATTATCGACTTTATAGTCTTTTCAATATACTTTAAATGATTATCCAAAAAAAGGATAAAGCTTAAGAAGGCCTCTCATATTTAATGTAATGTATTGTTGTTTATCACTTACACTAAGTGTATATTATATATTTTATTAAAAAATAATATAAATTATATTTTGGGATCTCACCTATATATATATATATATATGTAATAAATTAGGTAAGAGAGACCTAACTTATTTATATTATATCGATTCTTTCTCTAAACTTAATTATAATAGAGAAAAAGAAAGAGAGCGAGGGAAAGAGATTCGAAGATAAAGTATGGATAAAGTTAGATTTAAAGATAAAGCTTTATATGAATTGGGGATTGATTGATATAGAGTCAAAGAAAGAGATACATAGATGTTTGAAGCAGAAAAAAGATGAAACATTAAAGTAAAAAATAGAAAAACAAATCTTAAAACTAGTGGCAAGTAACTGAATGTAACATACTATAAATACATGATGAATTAATGTATTTTTTTATAATTCAATTTGTATAATCATAAACACGTCATTATAAAATATTCTTTTTTAAAAAACAAAGAGATGTCTCGAAAAATGTTAGAGATAAATTTATGAAGTAATTAATTTATTTAATTGAAGAAGGTGTATTATGGGAAGAAAGAACTTTTAAATGTGATCCAAAGAAGTAGAAAAGAAAACAATTAGTTTCTTCAACAAATGCACACTTGAAAAAAAAATCAATCTACAGTTAAAGCACAACCGTTACTTTATTTATTCTTATCTTCATCATCAATGAAATTAAATTTCAATCAATTTGGAAAATATCAAACAAACTACAAAATAGTTAAACAAGAGCTAGAATAAATAAATAATAATACATGTCGTCTACTTATGATGCAATTAATATATATTCGACGTGCCCCCCGTAACATCTAAAATTCAGGACAACGATTTTTGGATTTGTAGAAATATTTGTATGAAAGTTGGAACATTTAATTTATTTTTGTTGACACCTTCATTCTCAGTTTAGAATATTACGTTGATTTGACATTAATAAGTATTATGCTTGATGCAAATTTTGACCACCCAATGCAAATAGGATATAATGCAGTAACATATAAACCTTAGAAAAATAATTTTTAATTTGTAAAAGTCTCTTTACGCAAGTTGGAATGGTTAATCTATTTTTGTTGAGAATTTCTTTCATAGTTTACAATATTACACTGCATTGAATTGACTTTGATACTCTGTTAAAATGAACCATACTATAAATAATATTTTTAATGTAAATTTTCACTGCCCAATACAAATAGGATTAAAAAAATAAATAAATAATAACAACAACAACCATGACATGTTTAGAGACATGTACTTATCAATAAACTTATGTTTGAACTTGCAAGATCTTAAGATCAATTTTAGTTATGATAGTATCATTCTTTTTCAAAGGGCTTCTTATCAATGGATGGGGATCAGATTGTTAGGCATTCAATTCACCATTGATCAAGGTAATCAATTAAGATCAATAATCACTCTAGTTTGAATCTAAATATACAATGGTAGAGGTCAAAATGATATAATTTTTGTATTGTATGTTTATATATATATATATATATAAGTCAAGACTAAAGCCCAAAACTAAAGTAAATAAGGAAACATAGTTCTAATCAATTCATAATACAAAAATTAATACAGATTCTCTGGAGGGTGTTTAATAGCTGAATCATTCCTAGAAAATGGATGGATGAAAAAACTAAAATTAGCAAGTCAATCAAACTTTCCAATCTCTACTTAAAGCTTCACGAGCTTGGCTAATCAAGGTAAAGTTAACATTAACTTTCACAAATTATTTCGTGATCTAACCTAATCAGATTTCAAAATAGTCTTGCATGTTGGCTAAGAAAAACTTGCATGTTTTGTGGACCTCATGTTCAACTATTGATAATATAAAAAAATCAATCTTCACTTGTTAAAAGGGTGGTTTTCAGCATCACTATTATATGTTTAGTAATACTATACATGATATTTTTAAATTAAAGATACATTAAAATAATATTTTTTATTTTGACATCAACATATCTAAATCATTAAAAAAAATCTAAAAACATTAATTTGATGTTGTTTTTTCAAATAAAAAATAATTTGAAAAGTAAGTTCAACCACAAAAAAAACATCTTATAAGGAATGTTATTTACGAGATCATGGTAATATTAAATAGTCAGTCATTACTCTTCTTTTATCTTTTTCATGGGTAAAAATTATGGAAAAATAACAAAACATTGTGCAGGTCTTAGATGGCCCTACCTTAACTCATTAGAATAGAGGACAAGTGTTCATGGACGAGAAATCAACACCATTCCCAGACTAGCGAGAGGAAGATCATAATTTGTTATTCACAAGAAGACATGAAAATTGAACGAAACTTGACTTCACTGATAGCTACATTGACTCCAACAAACAAAATACCTTCTCAACCATTGTAGTTTGTGATGAAATAGAAGCCTTTTAAAGAAGGAAAATCAAATAATTAAATAAAAAATAATAATTGTATCGAAGATCAATAAACTGAAAATAATTAACATGCACAAAGAAAATCCTGAAAAGCTTCCAAGATAGGAGAGCGAGACGGGACCTGTATTAATTATGTGGGAGCTCAAAAATTTATCAAATGTTTTATTATTGGTATTAAAAGCTCATTGTTAAGAATAACATTAAATGAAATCAAGATTTCAATTAAATATGAAAAAAAAATAGTTAGTCTTGGAAATTCTTAACAAAAATTCTCTAATAAAATAAATTTGATTACTTAATAACCGAACCTGATCACAAACTTAATAAATTAAAAAAAATAAATTTGATGACTTAGTATCTTTCAAATTCAATCGCTCAACCTCATTCTCTAACAAGCAAACTTCTTTTAAACTCAACACCCTCAGCAACTTAACCTGATCACAAAGTTAATTGAGAAATCGAAACCAAGATGAATGTTTTTATAACACATACCATGTTTGCTTATCTCGCCAGTATTACATAGTGAATTAATATGAGTTTATTTTAAAATAACATTTGAATTTTTTTTAATAAAAAACTAAAATAATATCAATTTAAACAAGAATTAAAAAAATAATAAGATTAACCTAGTTTGGTATCATATGAGTTTGAGTGGGTCAATAGTTTCATGAATTGACTTAAAATTTCACTTAAGTTTGACTATATTAACTTTTAAAGTAGTTTGAAAAAATCACTATCCAAATCAGATTTCTAGTTGGTAGATCAACTTAGACTAGTCAAGTTCAATAATTAGGATTAATATAAATTATAGCATTGGATAAATGATTTTTTTTATCTTTTTTATGGATGCAATATTTCAATTGAATTCATTTTTGTATACAAACAACCAAACCATTTTTTAATCACATCTTTTTTTTATCATTTTTTTAATCTTACAGTCCAGTGCGAGGAATTGGAGCTAATAAATTCACGATTCGGTTACCACGCATACCAGTAGCTCTATTCCGTTTATTCACATGCGAAACGAATGATAAGATTAATTTTAATCACATCTATCTTTTAATTAATTTGATGCTATTTATAAATATATTTAACTGATAATATTTTTTCTTATAGACTATGATTCATAGATTTGAGTCGAGCCCAATAAAGGTTTTTATGGAGACGTATTACAAAGTGAAGACCACTAAAAAAAGGTGTAATGGTTCGTCATCAACCACGCTCAGTACTTTGTGATATCTTCGTTCAACCATTTTCTTTCATAAATTATTATTTTCTTGAATTAAATCTGATGATTTTATTTTTTATTTTCAGGAGACATATAACAGCAGGTTGAGAGAGAGATATAAGAATGATTCTTTAACCCACCTGGATTTCAATCCAGATTTGTAAATGGAGGTAAGATCGTCTGGTTGTCCCGATAGAAATAGGGTGTATAGACTCTCCAACACTACAAACGAGAATTTGTAGATAGCCCGTAGTATCTTAACTACTGTGAGCTAGCAATTGATACCGAGCACCCAGTCTTCAGAGTTTGCATCATTATTACAACGAGTGCAAGAATGTATGACCTATCTAAATGAAAAATATAAATGACTCTCTGCAGAATATGAAGAACTTTGTTTAATGGTCATAGATATTAAATCATATATAGGTGGTCCATATACACCCTCCTTTTTTTTCCCTATGGTCCTAAGCACAACCGGTCTCCTCCTCTAGCGCCACCTTTGTTCTTTTATTTGAAGATGATTTTGTAATTAATATTTGGTTTTTATAATAAGATAATTTATTTTTACATACTTTAATTTTATACAGTTTATTTTTTTAATTATTTCCTTTTTTGTTTAATAGATTTTTTAAAAATATATATTTCTTAATTATTACAGACGAAGTTACCAACAAACTCAATTCATTAGTATATTTGAGTGAGTTGGAAAATATTTACTACATATGTCACTTCAACTGTATATCACCGATGAAATTATTATGTCAGCATTTATAGAGGGTTGGAATAAAATTACTCCAAATGCCATTACCAATCACCGACGGAATAATTTTATATGTATATTCCAATGAATAAATTTATTTTTGGTGTGCATTGTCTGTCTGTAAAACCATCAGATTTTTTTACTAACGAAAATTTTGGCAGAAAATAAAGTACTAACGAAGAGTTTTCTGACGAACAGTTTTTGTCCATGAATCAGTCGGTAAAATACGCACCAACTAAATGGTAGAGTAAATACTGATAAAATATTTTTTTCTATAAAACTACTAAATGTAGTAATGGTAATAATATTTTTTTTTATTACCAATGGACTCAATGATAAACCAAAAATTACATGCAAATTTTTATCAACGGAACATTTTTATTTGTAATCTCATCAGTAAATTAATTGTCATTGGAATAACAGTACAAATATCAACAAAAAATTCTTTCGATAAATATAAAAATTTTAGTTGTGATCCATGTGTTAGTTATCAATTATTTATTATTCAATAGATTTGTAGTAGTTTACCATTTATGAGTAAGTTTCTATGAAGTTTAGCATGTGAAGTGAACTACAAGAAAATATTAAACTAATCAAGTGCCTCAGGGAAAAAGAGGATTATTATTTCAAATAGTGGTCTTTTAATATCCTAATTATGATATTAATTTAGATTTTTTTTAATCGAAAAAGGGCACATTTAGCATTAGTTAGTCAGTCTTATCTTGAATTAAAGAAGGAGGGCGAAGGATAGGTTGAATTAAAGAATTAGGAAGAAGCATAAATTTGTCCTCTAACTGTTACTTGATTATTGATCAGGTCCCCGTAAAAAAAAATAAAAAATTAGAAGTATAAAAAATTTAGTGCCTGTATATACTTGTTTAGTTTTTTTTTTTTTAATCAAGTGACTTTTTATATATATATATATATATATATTTGGGTGCCTTGTGCTTCTACCGGTTTAATGACGTTGGAGGCTCCTGCCAGATCAGGTTTTTTTTTGTTTTTAATAAAGACACGTGCGTCCATTCAATCTATCCCGCACTCGACCCTTTTTTTCTTTTTTCTTTTGTTAATTTCAACTTTTGAAGGCATGGAAAGACCCGTCTTAGGTTTCTATTAGTACACTTTCAGGAGAGAGAATAAAAAAAAAAGAAGAAGAAGAAGAAGAAGAAGAAAATTTCATTAAAAATTAAAAAAATCATAAGAAAAAGTTATCAAACAAAATGTGCAATTTTTCTGGTAATATATAATTGAAAACTTTTTGTTGTTTTGTTATTTATTTTATTTCTATTTTTTATTCATTTATGCCAGATTTGTTATTATTATTATTATAATTTTTTTAGTTTTCCATTCTAGATTTCTTTTTTATTGTATTTTTTTCTAGCTCATTTTTTTATTTTAATTTAAAAATAAAAAGAAAAAGAAAAAGAAAAACCTTTAGAAAAGATATAAAATTTTGAAAAGATTGAACACATAAAAATTAGAAAAGTATGCCAATGAAGAAAATACACATTTAGCATCATCAAATGTGTTTTATACAATATTATTAGAGTATCTTTTAAAAATTATAATATTTTGTAACCGGTAATCAATTTGTCATAGGAAAAATAAGTACACAGCTAAGAAGAAGTTTAATTTATATTGTATTTAAAAAAATATTAATTCAATAATCTTCTTTGAATTTCTAACCAATCTTTCTTTTGTTTATTTTTTTGAATTGAAACCAATATAACTTTACCTTGTGTTTCCTCTTGCATTTGATAGTCTTTTGTTTCTTGTCTATTAATTGTATTTATTGGAATCTATGAGGTAATGTTTGATTATTGTTCTAAGATAGAAGAGATGAAGATAGTAGAAATAGTGGTGGCAAAAAAGAAAAAAAAATTTGAGAAAAAATTGTGTATGATAGTAATGTATAAAATAAAATAATTATCTTTATATCTTGCTTGGTTAGTTTAAGGCTATTATGTTTTAAGATAATAGAGTAAAATGTGAAAAACTATATTAATTTTACTCTTAATATATGTTGTTGTCAAACTTATATATTTTAAAAAATAAATAAATATTATTTTCTTTACCTTAGTTTATATTTGAGAGCTGAAATTAATAATATTATAATAACTTCAGTTATAAAATCAAGACTTGTCTAACATTTTGATCTAAAATTAGGGTGATCTGGGACCTAGACTGTTTAGAATTTAAGAGAAAATAGAGGAAAAATGACTTGATCTGATCTGATAAAAAATCCAGGTCAACTTAGTATATACATAGTTAGAAAGCCTATTTATTTTTTCAAAAAACATTTTTGGTAAAAAACAAGGTTAGTTTCTTTTATTATTTTCTTTTAAAAAAATTAAGTCAACCAGGTTGACCCTCACAACTTTTGATTTGAGCTTAACTCCTATGTCGGGTTTTAAAACTATAATAATAATAAATTTTATCTATATGCTGACTTGGGTCAACTTATATTGACCCTTATAACCAATGACTTGAGTCTTGCCCTGATCGACTCTCGAGTTAAATTTTAAAACTATAATAATAATAACTTTTTATTTTTATATTAACCTAAGTTGACAATCCTAATTGATGACTTGGATCTTGCCCTAGGTTGACTCTTAAATAGAGTTTTAAAATTACAATAATAATTACTTTTATTTTTATATTGAATTGGGTTGATCCTCCTAAGATAAGACTCAAGTCTTGCTCTAGGTTGGTCTATGAGTCAGGTTTTATAATTATGAAAATAATAATTTTTGTTTTTATATTAACATGAGCCAACAGTCAACCTTACCCATTTCCCGGGCTTTGTCCTAGATCGACACCCGAATCATTCTTTAAAATTATAATAATAATCAATTTTATTTTTATGCTAGCTCAAATCAACTCACTCTTGACTTGGGCCTTGACCAATGACTTGGGTTTTGTCCCGAATCGACTCCCGAGTTGAGTTTTAAAACTATGATAATAATCATTTTTATCCTTATATGTCTTAATTAAATAATTTTAGAATTGAGAGATTTTTTTCAAAAATATTTCAAGTATAAAAAATTAAAAAATTGTTATTAGAGACATGTTCTCTTTGTATCTTATTTTTTAAAGTAGAGAAATTCACTCCAAAACTATCCCAAAGATATATTTATTTTATATTTTTATCTCTTCAATAAAATACATTTCTATCTCTATTGTCTTCATCCCTTCTATCTTAAGACAATAACAAAATATTA
>NW_011502991.1:0-9297 GCF_000495115.2 Populus euphratica
TTAATAGCTATAAAATGGGCATACTTATTGAACTGATGCACACCACTAAGGCAACTTCCTTTCTCTAATCTGATTTAAGCATGTCTTCAACAAAATCTATGTTTATATTGGTAAAGGGTGCTTGAGTAATAGGTAGGTGATGTAGCAGCCCTCGAGTGAAAATATTTTTAGGTTTGTTTTTTTATTTGTACTACTGCTCATAATGGAGCTGTGGTAGGGCTTCGTGCTATCCTCTCTCCTTCCTTTATATTTCATGTGATTCCTTTTAAAAATTAAATATGTCTTATTATTTTATATTTATTTAAATCTTGTTATTATTATTTTTTTATTGTTATTTGTTTTGCATTTATTGTATTTTTAAGTTGTTTTTATTTTCAATTTCATCACAAAATATTTTATTTCATTTAATTTTTATCTAATTTAGCTCTTATTCTCTTTATTATTATTCTTTTTATTTTTTTATTTTATCTCTTAACATTTAATTTTTTTATCCAATTTGTTTTCTTATTCTTTTGATTGTTATTTGTTTTTTTTTTTGTTTTTATCCTTTTCTTGATTTATATTGTTTCTCAATTTAGTCCCTCATTATTTTGTTTTAATACTATATTTGGTCTTATTTTTTATTATTTTTTTATTTTGAATGATTAGAAATTTTACTTCATGATTTTTTCATGTTTTTCTTTTTTAGATAATCTCGGTCTCATTACCCAGATCACAGGTTTCAAACATTAACTCAATTTAACTTTTATTTTTTTAGGTTATTTTTTAAAAATTAATTTTTTGTTTTCAAATTCATCCTTCTATATTAGACAATTGGGTCTTGTGCTTTATGATTGTTTTGCTTTCTTTTTTATAGAGTTACCCCAGTCTCATATATTAGATTACATGTCTATCAAGTTAGCTTTGGTTTACTTAATTTTTTTTTTCTAAATTACATGTCTATCAAGTTAACTTTGGTTAACTTAAGCTTTTTTCTTCATGTTTTTCTTTATATTGATTTTTTAGTTTCACCTTTCATAATTTAGTTTATCTTCATTATTTTATTCAATTTCTTCTATGTGAGGTCACCTTAGCCTCGCGTCTAGGATATAAATTTGACATGTTGGCTTAAGTTTTTTTTGTTTGTTTTTTTAGTGTTTCTTTTAACATTTGATTTACTGGTAATTGAGTTTTGGATTTCTTCATTTTTCTCTTTGATATTATCTCATTCTCATTCAATTTTTTCTTTGTTATTAAATAAAATCATTGAGACATTTTAAAAATATTCAAAAGATATGTTTTCATAATATTGACAAGTGTTAATTTTTTCAATTAGTCATTGACATTTCTTTTTTTGGCTTTTTATTGTCGTCGGTTTTTTTTAATATTATTAAATTAACCTATATTATTGAATCCATTCAAATCAATGACTCGGGACCTAGGATTTTCTTTCTCTTTTAAAAATGTTATCATCATCCAAGCATTCTCTTTTTATATTAGAAAAAAATTGACTCAACCCGCAACATAGCTCAGAGAACCTATTTAGTGATAACCCATAGCAATATTACTCCTATAATATTTTATTCGATTTTCTATTAACTTGTGTGAAATGACCTCATCCTATATTAATTGTATAAGAACGTATTGATAGTATCTTTATGGGACAATATATTACTTGGAAAAACATTCTTCATGTAGACTTGTAGGTATTGTTTACTAGAACAATGTAATAATAATATTGCTCTTTTTACAAAAAATCATTGAATTTACTATTAAGAGCATTGAGATCTTTTCACAATGCCAATTAGTCATTATTAAATTGATCATGGACAAATAGGTATTTTTGCATTTTAAAAACATTGTGAAACAACCAAAATATCTTTGAAAACAAAATTTTGTATCCCATCATCCAAGGCTTTTTAGTATTTTGAAATTGGTTCCATTTGTTATTATTAAGTTAACTTAAGTGTAATTTTTTATTTTAATAAATATAAAATACTATTAAAATAAGATAGTTGGCATGTTCATTGCATGCACAAACATGTTGGATGTGCCAGCACCTTTCGAGCACCACGTGCAAAGCCTTCTAGTGACTAAACATCATCTTTCACTGTATTACTGGAAATGTTGTGGTATCCTGTTGTTTTTGGGACATTGCATGGCAACATTGGGTGGTGGTGTGATGACAGTAGCATTTTTTCTTCTCCTCCTATTTTTTTTTATCCTTCACTCAAAAATCATACGGACCATGTGAAATTATAGAATTGTCCTCTAATTTATTAAGATGTCAAATTTGATCCTTATTTTTTTTTATTTTTTTGTACTTTTTTAATTAATTTTTCTTTTCAATTTCTCTTTTCAAGTAAAACATTATTTTTATTTTTATTTTTATTTTTAATTTTGATCCTCATTCTTTGATTTTTATGTCTTTTGGTTGAATTATTTTTCTTTTCAATTTCACCCTTTCATAAAAAATAAAAAATATTTTTTATTTTAATTTTGATCCTTATTCTTTTAATTTTTATTTTTGTTTTGGATCCCTTTACATAATCGAGATTATTTTTTCTATTTCAGCCTTCAACATTTGATTGGTTGGGGGCTTTGTGAATTTTCAAATAGGGTATTTTCAATCTAATGATTTAGGGTTACAAATTTGAAAAGTTAACATGGTGTTTTTCTTGGTTTTTCTTTTTATAAAGTTATTTCATTTCAAAGTCAAGGTAGTGGGTTTGATAGGCTAACTCAAGTTGGCTTAGCCTTTATTACCCGAGTTATAGGTTTGCTATGAGAACTTGAATTGAATCGGGCTGATTTCTTTGGTACTTTCTTTTTTCAATTTCATTCTTTTGTATATAATGGACGGGAAATTGAGTTACGTCGTTTATCATTTTTTGAAAAAACCTTTTTTACCCTGGTTATCATGTTCTTTTTTTTTTTCAATTTAGTTCATGTGTTGTTATTGCTTATTTTTTATATCATCTACTCAAACTAAAACAAACTTATTTGACCTAATCGGGTTTATGACCCGAGACACATATTTTTTTCATGTTTATGGCACCTGAACAAAATTTTTAAAATGTTTTTTTCTCAGGTTATCATGATCATTTTTTTTTTAATTTGATCCATCTGTTGTCTTTGCCTATTTTTTTTCTGTCATTTAATTAAAATAAAACCAACCTATTTGGCCCAATCGGCTCTATGATCCAAGTTGCAAAATTATATTCCTACTTTAAAATGCATTTAAGTACTTGAACATCACTTTTTACTCAAAACAATTTGATCATATAGCATAATGTAGGTCAATAACTAGTTAGCGAACACTAATTGAAGAGGTGTAACCATTAGTTTGTGCTTACCAAGTATTGTTCTTTGGAACATTAGTTTGTTTTTTCAATTTTATTTTTTAACATTGAATTTATTAGGGATTTAGCTTCACAATTTATTTTGATTTATTTTCTATGAGCTTATCTTAATTTCATGACTTAGATCATGGCTTTTGTGGGTTAACCTGGTTGAATATATTGTTTTATCATTTTTCATAATTGATTTTTTTCAATTTCATCATTAAATATTGAGTTAATTTGAAATTAAGTTTCATAGTTTATTTTTAGTTTGCTTTCTATAAGTTATCATAGTCGCATAGCTTGAGTCACAGGTTAAATGGACTAACACGAATTGACTTGTGTTTTTTTGTCCCTTTTAATTAATTTTTTTCAATGTAATTTTTTAACATTGAATTGATTAGAAATTGGGCTCTATAATTTCTTCTGATGTTCCTTCTATTGGATTATCCTAGTCTTATTATCTATGTTTGATAGGTTACCAAGGTTTAACACATGCCATTTTTTTTTTTCATTTTCATAATTGATTTTTTTTTTCAATTTCATCCTTAAACATTGAGTTGATTAAGAAATGAGCTTCAAAATATTTTTTGTTTTGTTTTATATAATGTTAACAGAGTCTTATAACCTAGGTCATCAATTTTACATGTTAACCTAGGTTGACCTGCGTCAATCCAATATATTGTTATCTCAATATTTTTTTATAAAAAAGATGTCATTAAAAAAAATTAGTCAAACTACTTTTTTGTTTTTCATGTTGTCTTTGGACTTATCAAATCAATCAAGTCACTTTAGGTTAATCTCTACACTATTTAATTTTTTTCTTCTTAAAAACGTGTTAGCTAATATGACCCAAGAAATGGTTGAATAAGGAAATTCAGATTCTAGCATAATTGTGCTTATTGTCTAGTTTTATGACAATAATCATAATTATCAATCCGATTGTTAGATCAACCTCAAATTTACCCAAAGTTTTCTAGAATATTATTCTATATTGAGGTCAACTTTCAAATGAACCAAAGTTCACAAAGGCCTTGTGATATATATCAAAACAAGTTATACAAGTTTTGTTATTTACTTCATTTTTGACTTGTGGACTTTCTATTTAAAAATTATCCTTTTTTCTATAAGGATGTGGTAGCTTGTTTTTAGAATTTTTTTAGTTCTATAAGGATATTTAATGGGCTGCAATATAATTTTAAGTATGACAAGAACTCATTAATGTTTCAAAATTCTTTTATTACAAGGATTTATTATTCATTATAACTACACGAAGAAAGAAAAGCTGATGGTATCTAATGATAGACTGGTTTTTAAGATTATTGGGTAGCATTATAAGCAATAAATAAATCTTATATCAGACTTGTATTGTTTTTTTTTCCTTCTCTTCTTACAACAACACAGGGAATTAATTTATGAGTTATATTTTTATTATTTCAGCTATAGCTTAAGGTTTTTTTTGGCATAATTAATACTTTATTTTTAGATAGGATCTAAGGCTTGTTTGGATCAGGGTTTGGGCTTGTTAGTATTGGTTTTGGGTCAGTTTCATAAATGAGTCAATTTAACCCACAATGGTAGATCCATGAGGGTTATTTTTTTAGAAGTACTTAAACTCTTTTAAGCCTAAGTTTCAAAAATATTTTGATCAAAAATAATTCTAAAGTTTTCTCAACTTAATGTATAAGAGTGATTCTTGTATACTTTAGATCTAGATATAAATAAAACTAACTTATCGAAGATTAATTAGCTTCGTGGTGTTATTCGATTCAATTTCAATAGTGTTAATGCCTTAGGACATGTTTATATATGTTACACTCCTATTAGAACTCTTTTGACTTTCCAGAATCATATTTCAATCTTTATTGGTGATTGCGTGACTATATGACCACAAGGTTCATATCATTACCAATACTCTAACATGTAACATGTCATGAGTAAATGATTAAGTCCCTCACAAAAAGAATTTACCCTTTTTTTATTGTGTTTGGTGAAGACTATGAAACAAAGTTTAATGACAAACCAATTACAGTTATTACTTGGATTACAACTTATGGTCTTGTATAATTGGTCATTGTATAATGATGAAGTTATGAGGATTGGATTGGGCTTTTTATGACTAGTTATTGGGTTAAAGTGTGTGAACTTGAATGTGGACTGTCTTTGAGCTTGGTTATTCCTGCAAAAAAACAAGTTCATAATCAGAATAAGAAATCCTTCAATATTTAAGTTAATAAGTTGTATAAGGGAAATAATATATAGAAAATAAAAAAATAGAAATAACATAAGAAAAGTCTTGTACTATCTTTGAGCTTATTGAATCAACTTGCCTAGCTTAAATGTTTACTTGGTAACCCAAAGTATTTATAAATCTTAGTCATGTCATCTTACTTTATGGAAAGTGATGCTTCAAGTGCCATGAAGAGTGGGGTTATAGATACCTCGTGGTGAGTTATTGATTGTTTTACCATTGATAAAAGAGTTAATGCTCATCATTGGTTATGGTATTTGTGCCATGAATGGAGGGGTTGGTGATTAACCATACCTTTTATGGTGACATGTAAAAAGAAATTAACCATTAGCAATAAAAGGGTGACTCTACTCTATATAGAAAATTTAGTATCTACTAGTGGATAGTGTGAGGCGCCATTTTATCTTGAAACTAAAAAAATTCATTGAGATATATATCTAGTAAGGGTACTAGGTTGAGGCAAAAAAACATGAAAGGCAGCCCATTTGGACTTAGTGAAAGTGAGGGTGAGGTCGTTAAAGCTTGGCCTGGACAAGTAGGACGATAATCATAATCATCATGTTTAAATTTTTTATGTACTAACTTGTAATAAGATAATGGTCCTTGTCCAAGATCTTGTTGATTAAGAACCTTCAAGTAGCTTTTGTCTAATGCAAATAAACTCATATTTTGGCTTTCTTTTCCATATCTCTTATGCAAGGCATGCAATTCAATATTTCTTTTTTACAAGTTCATTAATTAGCCAATGACAGGTAATGATAGTTCTTAATCTATCAAGTCTAATTAACTGAATTATACATGAATTAGTACCTTAGTTATTGTAGATAACAAAAACACTAATGTATAGAGAATCTAATAATGTTTAAGAACAAGAAATTAAAGCATATATAATATACATCAATGATGGTAATTAGATCAAAATGATGTAGGGCTAAATGGCTAAACTATTTCGCATTGAAGTTCAACCATGCTTTTGAATTTTTATTTTAACTTTAAATTAATATTTTTTTAATATTTTTTATCATTTTGATGTGAAAAGCATATTATAAAGCAACCTTCATTATAATCTCAAACACACTCTTAAATATTTTATAGCATAATTGTAACTTCATAATATAAAAGGAAAAGAAAAAAGGTCTTTGCTACTTTGACTAATTATTAAGTATAAATCTAAAAGGTATGGATGTTTCACGATGTAGAAGTGCATTGTTTATCCTTTCACACATTACCGTGGATGGAATGTATAAAATTTTTTGTTTTTTCAATTTGGTCCTCAAACTTGTTTTTTGGTGATTTAATCATAATTGAAAACCAATTAATTTTTATTTTTTTTTATGAAAGAGTGGGATCGAAAAAAAAGTGACCGAAATAAAAAATGCATTAAACAAGGGTGATATGCCATAAGTTTTGCAAAAGATACACTTTTAGCCTCAAACTTAAAAAATAACATAGATTATACAATTTTAATACCTCAATATTTTTCAAATTTAATTTTGATACAAAAGTTTATTTTTATTATTTTTTAGTCCCTAGTCGAGAGATGATAGAGAGTGATCACCAAATTCTAATAATAAAGAGAAACATATCGTTGATACCGATGTAAGCCACCAAAACAGACAATTTTGTGTCACATGGTTCTATTTAATAAGGGGAGTTCATATTAGATGATTTTTTTTTTTTACCTTTAAAGTTCATTGAAAAAACACGTATGAGCTTGAGTTGATTTTTAATTTCGGGTTAATTTTGGTCTTTAGGACAATTGTTTTGGGCTTTTTTTTTAAGGCTATAGACATGTTTATCATAGGTTCTAAGGTATTTTGGGTAAAAAATAGGTTTAAAAACGGGTTTTTAGGTCAAAACAACTTAAACCATGATTTTTCGGCCGCCACAATGGTTGGAATTTAGGCAAATCAGACTATGTATTTTCTAATTTGTTTTAAAAAAACTTTTAATGAAGACGACAAAAAAAATTAAGAGTTCAGTCACGCAAAGCTATTAGGTTACCAAGGTTGATTGGATTTTTTTTATTATACAGGAAATAAAAATGATATTATTTTGATAAAGAAAAATAATGGTATAAAAAATCAACAGGTGTTGACATTATTTTTTCCTAATTAATTATTTGATTTTTATTCAACTAAAAGTAAAAATGGAATTATTTTGATAAAAAAATAATTGAAAAAAATTCAATTATGATCCTCTCTTTTTTTATTGGTCTTTGTGTTGGATTCTTTTTTTAATTTCATCTCTTTCTATTTGATTTTGTTTTGTTTATATATCAATTATAGTACTCATTTTCTTGATTGTTGTTTTTTATCCATTTCTTGGTTTGTTTTTCTTTCAACTTTTTCTCTCAACATTTTATTTCATTTCTTCTTCTTCTTTTTTCTATATATAGTCCTTATTTTTTTAATTTCTCTTTTTTATTCTTTTTCTAATTTTTTTTAATTTTATCCCTTGACATTTTATTTCATTTGTTTTTAATCTAATCTTGGTTCCCATTATTTTAATTGTTTCTTCTTATCTTTTTTTTTTATTAAGTCCCTCATTATCTTCTTTCATTAGTTTTTATATCTAGTTGGGTCCTTATTGTCTTAATTACTATTTGTTTTTTTTTTAATTTATTGATAGTTAAGAAATTTATTCAAGATTTTTTTTGGTATTCTATATGGTAATTTTAGTCTAATGGCTAGAGTTGCTGGTTTTGAAAATTAATTCAATTTAACTTTATTTTTTATTTTATTTTATTTTTTTAACAAGTTATTATACCTTAAACTTTTTTTGTTATTGATTTTCTTATTCTAGAGTTATTTTGGATCTCTAATTAATTAAATTAACCAGAATTCTCATGAACATTTAAATATTTTTTTATATTTAAAAAAATTAAACCACTCTACTGCATGGTACGGGTAAAAAAAAATCTAGGAAGTCATTATAGCATGTGTGTGTAGGCAGTGACTGAGAGCCGAACACTTGCTTCCTTAATTTCCGCTGCTATTAGGGGAATATAATCAATATATGACTTGGACCTTTGAACACATTCTGGTTAGCAGGAATTAAAAAAGGAAAGGAAAAGGAAACAGAAAAGCATGCTCCAACTTCGAGGAACGTTAAATGGTAACAATGTGGATTATATCAACAAATCATGATTCAGGACATAGTTTTTCTCTCTTATTGTTGTTTTTTCTTGCAATACTTTATATAATCTATACGGTCCTTTGTGTACTTTATAAAATCACGAACAATTGCTTACAATTCAGTTACATTAGTCTTAATTGATGAAATGTGAGGAACATACGATAAATTTGTCACTCAAAGCTAAAGATTTTTGGGGATTTTCCATAATATGAACTAAGAAAAGAATTCCATCAATACTCGAACTTTCATTGTTGAAATAAAGGAGTGAGGAAGATAGAGGTTACACCCAGTTTTAAAAGCGAGGCAAAGGTTTCGTAACAAACTAAAAGAGAAAGTAAATGATGAAGAGAGCTTTTACACGAAGGATTTGAGAAGCTTATTTGCATTCCCTCGACTAATTAATCAAAATATAATTCATTTGGTTGCAGCATACTTGTGTTATGGTGTGGTGTGGTAGTCTGTTTATTTGTTGCTTGGTTTACGCCGCATGGCATGCTTTTGATGATGTCTGTTGCTGCTATTACTCTACTAATGTGATGCTGGCTATGCTTTTTTTTTTTTTTTTAACGGGGGGGGCGGGGGCGGCTT
>NW_011502991.1:9326-14239 GCF_000495115.2 Populus euphratica
TTAACGACCATGTAAGCCTCCAGTGGCCATCATATGAGCAACCAAGGATTCGAACCTGAGACCACAGAGGGAGCAAACCCCTTAGTCCCAAGTCTTTACCACTTGGCTACCACCTAGATGGTTGGCTATGCTTTTTATTGGTTGCATTGGTTGATGCTGCAGGGCACTCTATTGATGTGGTCTCTAATATCCCCCCCTTCACAAGATAAAGAATAGAGATTAATTATTCTCATGTTGGACAAATGTTGTTGTCGAATAGAAGAAGGGAGAGCTTTTGTAAAAATGTCTGCTAGCTATATGTGAGAAGCAACATAAGCAGTGGTGATGAGGTCGGCTTATATCTTGTCATGAATAAGATGGCAGTCCAATTCAATATGATTTGTCCGTCATGAAAGACTGGATTGGCAGCAATGTTAAGAGCAGCTTGGTTATGATAGTAAAGTTGAGTAGCTTAAGGATGAGAAAGACAGAGATCCTGGAGGAGATATTGCAGCCAAGTTAATTTTGAGTAAGTGGAAGCCATAAAGTGGTATTCGGCCTCAACTGATGAGCGAAAGACAACAAATTATTTCTCGAATTTCCAAGAAATGAGAGAGTCTCCAAGAAATATGCAATAACCCATGACTGATTCTTAGTGTCAGGGAAGGAAGCCCAATTAGAGTCACAGAATGCTTTGAGTTGAATCTGTGAGGAAGAAGGCAATAAAATACATTGTCCAGGTGCAAATTTAATGTATCAAAGAACACGATAAGTTGTGGCTAGATGTATGCTGGGAGGTGTATCCATATATTGACTAAGGATCTGGATAGGAGGATAACAAATATCGAGCCTAATGATCGTGAGGTATAAAAGGCGACCAATAAGGCGATGATACGAGTTGGGATCTAATAAAGGAGCTCCAAATGTTTTGTTGAGCTTAAAGTTCTACTCAAGAGGCAGCTTGAGGGGTTTGTTGGCCAAGGTTCCTGAATCAGCCAAGATGTCTAAGGCATACTTCCTCTGACATAAATGAATACCTTTAGATGATCGAGCAACTTCTAAGCCAAGAAAGTAGCGTAAGTAGCCAAGGTCTTTGATTTTAAATTGTTTGTGTAGGAAGGATTTAAGTGAGGCAATGGAAGAGGAACAATTATCAGCAACAATTATATCATCAACATAAACCAATAAGGCAATAAACGGATTGTTATCCACTTTAGTAAATAGGCTATAATCAGTTTTGGATTGTGTAAAACCAAAAGCAATGAGAGAAAGAGAAAATTTAGAATACCACTAGCATGAGGCTTGCTTGAGTCCATATAGACTTTTGAGAAGTTTATAGACTTTATTGGCCCCACCTATAGAATAACCAAGTGATTTGCGCATATATATTTCTTCTTTCAAGTCACCATAAAGAAAGGCATTGTTAACGTCAAATTATAAGAGACACTATCCTTTGATTGCTACAATGGAGAGTAAGACCCTAACAGTAACAAGTTTTGTGACAGGAGAGAAAATTTTCGGTGTAATTAATACCTGTCTTCTATGTGAAACCCTTGGCAACAAGTCTGGCTTTCAATCTCTCAATAGTTCCATCAACAAGGAATTTAGTCTTATAAACATACTTACAGTCAATGGCTGATTTTCCAGAAGGTAGCTCAGGGACAATCCAGGTGTGATTTTGTTCCAAGGAAAATAATCCATCACTTAAAGCTTTGCACCAGCTAGGATGTGTTACAGCTTGTTTATATGTGATAGATCAGCATGAATAGAGATAGAACTAGAAAAGGCAGTGAATGATGGAGAACATTGTTTATAAGAAATAAAGTTTGCCAAGGAGTAGACATTACCAGTGTTGGGAGTCTCAGACTTGGACAATGATTGAGAAGGCACAATAAGTGAGGACTGGTTGCAATGGAAGTCATGTAGATATTGTGGTGTTCTTCAGACCCTGGTAGTTTGAGTGTAAGATGGAGAATCAAATGAAGGGTCTGTTGTGGAGATGATGTAACCGTTTATGGCTGGTGAGTTTATGTTGTGAAGAGACACATGCATGTTAAAAGGAGTTAAATCATAGGATGTAGGTTGAGAAGGGATGATAGGAAAATCTAGAGTGTCAAATAAAAGCCTAGTAAAAACACAGGTTGGGCGATCAGATGAATCATTGGAGAGGTGATGAGGTAAGGATTGAAATGGGAAAGTTGATTCATGGAAGGTGACGTCCCTAAATATAAAGATGGTATTGGTTTGGAAATCAAGTAATTTGTAGCCTTTTATGCTGAAAGGATATCTAAGAAAAACAAAAATGCGATCACGAGAATCAAATTTTGTTCTCTAGCGGGAGAGAGTGGAAGAAAAACAAAGAGAACTGAATACTCTCAAATGTGCATAAGAGGGTGATTTGTTGAATAAGAGTTCAAATGGTGTTTTATTTTTAAGCAAGGGGCTAGGTGTGCGATTAATGAGGTAAATGGCAGTCAAGACACAATCACTCCAATATTGAAGAGGGAGATTGGCCTGAAATCTTAAAGCTCGAGCAACATTAAGTAGGTACTGGTGTTTGTGCTCTACAATCCCATTTTGTTGAGGTGTTTCGACACAAGTAGTTTGGTGAATGATGCCTTTGGTATAAAAGAACTCTTTCATGTGAAATTACCCTCATTATCACTACGTAAAATTTTAATCCTGTAGTTGAATTGGTTTTCAACTAAGTTGGCTAAGGATTCTATGTTATGTTTAGTGTCAACTTTAGTGGGAAGGAGATAAAGCCATGTACTGTGAGTGAAACAATTGACCAAGGTCAGAAAGTATTTGAAACCATCATAGGAAGGCATGGAACATGGCCCCCAAAGATCGTAATACACAATTTCAAAAGGCTAGGAGGCATGCTGCTTGCTATAGGAAAAAGGCAATCGATGAAATTTTACTAAAGGACAAATATAGCAAGGTTGTTTACTGATATTTGAGATGTTGTTCTTAACTACAGGGTCTATAATTGAAGACATAACATGGGAGGATGGATGTCTTAGACAACAGTGCCATAAATTGACATTAGTGTGGTGATGGGAAACAGAAGCTGCAATAGAGTTTATAGAAAACTAAGATAATGTATTGGCCAAAAGAGAAGGGGAGACGTTGGTATTGACAAAATGATAAAGTACATTCCTCGTTTCACCCTTCCCAATCGTTGTCCAAGAGAAAAGGTCTTGAATAACACAGAGATTAAAGAGAAGGATGATAGAACATGTAAGATTAGTCATCAGCTTTTTGATAAAGATCAAATTAAGTAAAAGAAGGAGCATACAAAACTTGTGTGAGGCAAATAAAGGGAGTTAACTGGATGTGCCAGTGTGTGTAGCAAGAACATGTGTTCCATTTGGTAATGTAACAGAATGAGAGGCAGTAGAGACAATGGTAGTGAAAAAGAAGAGGCAACAGACCATATGATCTGTTGCGCTTGTGTCAATGATCCAAGGTATAGGATGAGATAAGGATGTAGTGTATGTGTGAGTATTTAAATAGTAGTGTATACCAGAGATATGAGGAGTGAAAGGTGTATGAAGTCCCGATGAGGTATGAGCAATGGTAGATGTCCTTGGTGGAAGTAGAGCCATGAGTTGAGTGTATTGCTCCTTAGTTAAACCAATGCGAGTGTCACTGATATCTGCAATATTACTAAAAGGAGTGGAAATTGACTGTGCTGCAAGAATATGAGAACTTCTGGACTTAGTGAATAATTTGTGACCAAAAGGTAGCCATTCAACTTGTAATATTTTTCTACTGTATGGCTAGTGAAGTTGCAATATGAACATATAGTGGCTTCAATATTGCCAACTTTGAAGCAAGTTTCAAGTGTATGTCTAGTAATTTTATAGTGAGTGCAGTAGGTTCTTTCCTTTTTATATTTAGAATGGGATGGAAACTTGGTAGTGAAAAAGGAGGGTTTTCTAATAGTAAAAGTCATAGCATCAAGTTGTGTGGAGTTAGAGGTAAGCTGATGTTAATGTTCTTGCTGTTGTATGATCGAGAAAACTCGAGTAATGGTAGGGATGGGGTCAAGCAACATGATTTAATCCCATATGGGAGAATAGGAGTGATTTAAACCTATCAAAAATTGGAAAACACTGTCACATCATTCAAATATAGTTTTCATGGTGCCACAGCTACAAGATGGTATGGGATCATAGATCAATGTTTCATCCAAAGGGTTTTGAACTTGCCATATTAAACACTCACAGGATCAGTTTATTGTAAGAGGTTAGCTAAACTATTTCACAGCTGGTAAATGCGTAGGCTCTTTTGATGAGAGAATTTGTCCTGTAGGTCGAGCCAAACATCTCGAGCACTGTTGACAAATGCTATGCTAGACCTAATGAAGTTGCTGATAGAGTTTTGGAGCCATAAAACCACCATGTCATTACATCGCTCAAGAAAATCAAAGAGAGGATCTTCTTGATCAATTGACTGGCTGATAGTTCCTATGATGAATGCTAATTTCTTCTTGGCATGAAGAGCTCTTCGTATTGCACAGGACTAGGTTGCATAGTTGTTGTCAGTAAGTCTATGACTAAAATTATGGTTGGATTGTCACCGGTATCTAACCGAAAGAGATTACTGTGACTGTGAAGATTCAAATATTGATTAGCATTTTGTGTATAGTTGGTGTTTGGATTATGTGGTGTATTTGGGGAAGATTGATCTTCCAATGAATCCTCCATGGATAAAGCTTTTTATTACTCTGATACCATGTAACAAACTGAAGGAGAAAATAAATGATGAAGAGAGCACTAAGGATTTGAGAAGCTTAGAGGTTTATATACATTCAGCTCAAAAATAACAGTCATGTATCATATTACTTATATACAATTTATTTAACAAACTATTTTGTTTCTTATGGTGAAGGGGCTCTCAACTAATTAATCAAAACATAATTCATT
>NW_011503001.1:0-4457 GCF_000495115.2 Populus euphratica
TTTTTAATTTGAATAAATGAGTTTATATATTTTTTAAAATTAAATGACTTGTTGGATTTTGTTAAATATTTACTAACATGGCCATTAATTGATATAAGATATGCTAATATGTATGTCAAACGCTTATGAACTTTCATTCTATTTTTAATTCGAATGTTTGTGTTTTTTTTTTTATTATTGTTTGGGTGCATTTTTATTTTTCTACTTGAGTACATATAATATCAGCGATGATAATTAATGGCACGCAGCTATTTGTTGTTTATTTTTATTGATCAAATTTCTCTATTACCAGTGATTAATTACATTAGTAGACGCAGCTATTTGTTGTTTATCTTTATTGATCAAATATCTCTATTATTAGTGATTAGTTACATTAGTAAAGTAGTTCAATGATGTTATATGATTTTGGGTAAAAGGTGTTTTTTTAATTATTATTAAATGAATTCAACTAAAAAAATATTTAGAAATGTTATATGATTTTAGGTAAAAGGTGCTTTTTTTAATTACTATTAAATGAACTCAGCTAAAAAAATATCTAGAAATACGTTTAAAATTGTTCTTAAGTTTTTTAAAAATACATTTAATATAAAAAATATTATATTAATATTTTTAATGTATTTAAGTAATTTTAAAATAATGATGTCAATAATAAAAAATCAAACCAAAAATTTATTTCATACACTTAAAAAAAAAACATTATACATTACAGTAATCTCAAACACACAATAAAAATAGACAACATGCTTCTATAATTTAAAAAAATAAAAAAATAAAACAAGAAGCAACGTAAATAATCATCTAACAGCTGTGAAAAATATTTATTTGATATTAGGATTAATTTATACCTTAAATTCAATTATAGCGCCGAGCAAACTAAATTTTTTTTTTTTCACGATTCAGCTTTATTTGTTGGCATAAACATATTTATCACCACCATTAACTACTAAGAAACTAGTGTCGGACAAAAAAAAAAGTACTATGTTATATTTATATTTAAAATATATAAACACTCAAAAAAGAACAAGAATTTAAATAAATGGAATTGTCTCTTGCCAAGAAATTCACCATTAACAAACGCATGAAGAATTTGACACTACAAGCTCGAAGAAATTATACTGTCTGGGAATATAATTTTTATAATTTGAAATTAAAATATTTATTTTTCTATGATTCAAGTTTCGAGTCTTATATGATAATTATTAAAAATTTATATAATTATTAATTTTAAAACTTGTAAAATTAATTAAGTTACATGATTGTCATATACTGGAATATAATTAATTATAACATCTCCTAATCTGGAATATAATTAATTATATCATCTCCTCTTCTATGAAGGATAAAGGAAACAACTTCTCTTCAGCAATATTGGTTTCTTTTTAACGCCATATAACAAAGATTTATCCATGTTATAATGTTTGTACACACACAAGCACCCCAGAAAAGCACAAGAATTGCAGCTATGAATTTGTTTTTTACCAGGAAATTCCCACTGAAAACCGCGTGAAGAGTTTAATATTAAAACAAGGCTTGAGTTTCAACATTTGAAATTGAATCTTAAATAATTAAAGAAAAAAAATGACTGGGGAAATGTTGCCTCGTGTGAGAGCATGCTCCATGGAAGGCAAAATATCACGAGGCTGCTGCTTCAAATGGCCCCATTTTGGTTGGTTTAAATCATAGAGTGCATATGATTATGATCTCGAAACTGTGCATAACATGGTGACGGTGATGATTATCGTGGACTTAATAATATTTTACTTGCACGAACAGTTAAAAATATTTAAATAATTTTTATAATAATTAAGTTGTACTATATATATTTATTCAGTGTTTCATCATGATCATATGCTTTGATGCGTGGACCACCGGTTATTCTACCAAAATTATTTCCACCGCGGTATTAACACAGCATTGTATAAAACATTATAGCAAATTGAATTAGCTATGGAAAGTTATAGTTATCATTTAATAATAAAACTGTGAAAATAAAAGATCTAAAACATACAGTTTTGGGATTTATCGTTTTAAAACGTAATTATAGGTACTTTTTAAAATATTTTTTATATTGAAATATATTAAAATAATATATTTTTTATACCTTAAAAATTATTTTTAAACAATAAAATTGAATTAGCTATGAAAAGTTATAATTACCATTAAATAATAAAATTGTGAAAACAAAAAATTCAAATAATGCAGTTTTGAATTCGGACGGTTTGAAAATATAATTGTGATTATTTTTTAAAATATTTTTGATGTTAAAACATATTAAAATAACATATTTTTTATCTTTTTTAAAAAATATTTTTAAAATTATAATACTAAAATGATTTACAATGAAAATAAATTACTTTTTAATAAAAAAATTAAATTTTCATGTAACATGATTTTCTCAGGCATCATTGTCTATCAATAGCAAGGTCCTCAGGGTCCTGTGGTTTATCATATTTTAATAAAATAATTTAATGAAACCTGATAAATCATTTTAATACATATAAGTTTGAAAATTTTCGTATGATAAAATATATTTTTATATTCTGATGAATACAAAATGATACATTTATTGGATCAACACATGGCACGCAGACATGTACACTTGATGCGAGCGTATTAAATTTTTTATAACCTGGTATATTTATTTTTATACTATAAGTATCTTTATTTTTTATTTAAATATATGTAATTACTAAAATTTCAATTCACGCATTAACCATCATACAACTACCATGGTTTTATTTTCACGGATGAGTCTTGAACCACCACGTTTCTTCTATAAGTCAAGTCAACTTGCATCAATCATCTTGGTTTGAAAAACTGTGATTTTATTTTTTAAAAAATAAATCTTAGAGTTTACCTAGCTACTTTCAATTCGAATCTCAACGGGTCATTAAGATTTCGATCAGATATAACTATTCTTTTAGTTTAATTTAAAACAACATATATTATATTTATATCACAAATTACTTGAATTAACTGGCATAAGTTAGAGGCTGTGTCTTGTATTTTTTTATTTAAAATAAAATTATTTTTATATTTTAAATTGTTTTGATGTGCTGATTAAAAAGTAATTTTTTAAAAATAAAAAATATTTTAAATTATAATTACTGGTTATAATTCTAAATAAATCCAATTTGATAATCACGGTTGTTCAACCTCATGACCTATTTACTCATATCTTACGACTTTCCAGCCATGCACGAGTCAAGGGAGCAAAGAGAAGATTTTAAGAGGGTAAAAGTGAGGGACTGTTTTTTTTTTTTTTTTTTTTTTAACGTGATATAAAAGTTACGAAGTCTAATGATAATGATAACTTCATCCTTTCACGATGGTGATATCTGGTGTAACATTGAAGATGATAATTAATAATGATTGACTTTCTTTGTCTCGTGATTCCATCACGCAAGTCAATCCTTCTCATCATTTATTCGCGCTGTTCATGCAAGTTGTACGTTGCTTAGTTTATAGCATTTCAATGAATATTTGTTTAAATTGTAATTCTCTGCCTCTAGTTTAATTTATTTTAGTGATAAAATACATTTTATAGTAGTAATGGTTATTTTTAAAAATATTTTTATTTTTTATAATATTTTTATAATTATTTCATCAAATAATCCAAAAATAATAAAAAAAAAAACATCACTTGTAACTCACCTAGAAGCAAATCACCCTTGATATTGGGTGGTTCAATCGATCGGACTGGGGAAATAAATTTGGAAAAACTACAGCTTGATCTCTACAGTTTCATCACTGCTTGATTTACAGCCTTCTAGAATCTATCAATACAATCCTTATAGCTTTCTAAAAGTTTCAATTTTACCCCTGATGATTAAATACATACCGAATCCTAACTACGAGTCCACCGTTTTAAGTTTTTCAGTTTCTATATTTCAAGTTATTTTGACGAGAAGTGATAGATTATCGAAGAATAAGAGAGAGTATAAGAAATAAATGATGTTTTATTTCCCAGACATTACAGGGGTAATATTGAAAAGAATTAAACTATAGATATAGAGTTGGAACATCAATGAAGACGTGTAGACGTCAATGTAGTTAAACCTGGATTTAAATCTCGTCTAGCATTCCATTTGGCAGAGCGTGAAGCTACGCGCACAGACTCAAGCGTTGGAGATTTGTTGTCAGCTGAACAGCAGGGCCACGAAACACTATTATTGCCGTTCACAGTATTCCCGGCCCTTTGCCTCCCTCTCTCTGCGGTTTACACAAAGCCTTTTCAATTTAAAATTTCAAAAACAGAAAAGGAAACTCAAACTTTCCATGGTTAGATAATTTTTTTTTTAAATGGTTATTTACTGACAAGTAATGATATCTGGTATAAATATCAATAAACCTGGATCTGAACTTTATTCAAATCCAGAACCCTCTCTCTCTCTCTCTCTCTCTATATATATATATATATATATATATATATATAATTATATATATATAATTTTAAA
>NW_011503001.1:4593-14151 GCF_000495115.2 Populus euphratica
AAACTATAATTAGTCAGAGGTCTATGTTGTGTATTAGGCAGGTTTATTTTTCTAGTTTACAACTTGTTGGGTATTGAAATAATATATTGAAATAAAAATATATTATTTTAATATAGTGCTGATTTCAAAAATAATTTTTTTAAAAAAAATTATTTCAATATATTTTTAAGTGAAAACATTTTAAAAAACAATAACTAGAAAAATAACTATATTAAAATAATATGTTTAAAATACAAAAACAAATAAACTCTTAGCATATAACATATCTAGGTCTTAATATCAAACTATTCAAGAAAAAAATAAATATCTTGATAAAAAAAACTAAAGAAATAAAAATTAAAGACAATAAAAAAGGCATTTGAGGTAGATATATTTGATATTATAATATTTTTTATTATTGTGTTTAAAAATATTTACAAAATATATAAATTTTAAATTTTACCGGATTCTGAAATGAAAAAAATATTTAAATAATGAAAATTAAACATTAAAAACAATCATCATGTCACAATGTTAAATCAATTATATATTTGAATGGGAGTTGTAATTTTTTTTTTTTAATACATAATTTTTTCAAATACAAACCGCACCTTCTAAAAAAACATACATGTTTTTTATTAAAAAACTACCACACTTTCGATCCCGACAGACCGCAGGACTTCAAAGTCCAAACTAGACCATCTCATCCTATTCAGTTCCCTTTGTAACCTTTTCAGTTATAGTAAATGTTTATGAAATGTAAAACTATGAAATAAAAAATAACTTCCATAATTCTAAGTCTTTAACTTATATTAAAAACGTTCACAGGGATTACTATTCTCTCCTAATAAATCGAATCTAGTAATGTCCCATCCATGAAAAAAAAATTACCTTTTATTTTCTGTTTCGTTTGCAAATATTACTCGACCATACCATGCTTCGTGTAGTGCAACACGTGCTCTAATTTAATCGACCAATTAAAATCGTAAATTATTATTATTATTATTATAAATGCTATAATTTTTTTATACCACTTCAATCTATGTTTACATTACTACTGTTAAACTTTATTTATATGATAGATTAAACTGATGACACGCAAATCTTGTTTTTAACTTAGTTTATGTTTGAAATTTAAAGGCCAAGTTTATCTAATATAACTAAATTGATACAATAGATCAACTATGATTAGAATTTTAATTTTTTTTATTAACAATTATTATTTTTTAATTTTAAAAAATATTATTTTAAATTCATTCAAGTTACTTTATAAACCCATGCCTCATACTGGATTTAATAATTTTGTATTTATTCAAATAACTCCCTAATAAATTTTTCATGCATCAATAGCTTATGAAAAATCTACCCAGCAATAAAAAAACTTAAAAATAAGATTTTGTGTTATTAAATCTTTATCTTATTGTAAAATCAATTAATAAATCATATTAATTTAATAACTTATGTGTTTTTTTAAATATTTTTTATTATTTTTAAAAAATTCTAGCACTGTCTCCTCACAATTTGAATTCAAACTATATTAATTTATATTCTATATTTTCATAAAAATATAATATAAGTTCCACTTTTAAAGTTCACCAATTTTCTATAATTTTAGAGAGTCACGACCATAAAACGCAAGAAAGAGACAACACTCAGGTGTAAAGGACCCACAAACTTAACCTTTCCTTTTTGTATTTTCTCGAGAAATTTCTCTCTCCTTACCCCTTGTCTCTCTCCCTCTCTACACGCTCCCCTCTCTCACCGGCTTTAATTTGAAAATTCTCTCTTCATTTCCATCTCTGTATATTTAGGCGCATTCCGTGCATTTATTGCCTTTTATCTTTCAATAGAGGGTTCCCTCCTCCCTTATCTCTGGATCTCTTTTAAAGGGCTACTCGGATCTTGAATGGTCTCTTTAGTGGGGTTTCGATTGCAACCAAACTGTGCCAAGGTAACTGCTTTTTTGCAAGTTAATCTAGTTGTTGAGCATGTTATTAGATTTCCTATCTGGGTTTTGATTTTTTGTTGATTGATTTGGTTCTTGTAGTATTTGGAGTCATAAAGTCTGCTTCTTTTTTGATGTCGAATCTCTTTTTGGAATATTCTAGATCTATTTTTGTCCTTTAGATTTGCATGTGTGTGTGTTTTTTTTTCGTTTTTTTTTGGCATTTGATGATTCTTCCTTTTGTTTTATTTGATCTACTTAGTGGTTATGATGTAGTCTTGAGGAAATGTATACCGTTATCTCTCATGTCAAGTACAGTTTTTGCTTGAGTGGATATTATTTTTCAGTCTCCTTTTATAGTTCTCTACTTGGCAAAGTTTTTACTGGAAATGGTCTTGCTGTGGTGATTTTTTTTTGTCCGGTGTGTAATGCTGGGAGCGCGATTAGGAACTTATGGTGTCACACTGTGGTAATGATTGTAATGTGGTAATTCCGGTGTGCAAACCTGATGTTGCTTTTTTGAAATGCATGCATTCGTGTTTTATATATGATGACTAGTTAGGTTACGGGGAATAAATTCCTTAATCTGGGAAGGTGAGAGTAACTGAGTAATTTGTGTTGCACATCTTCAATTCCATGCTCTTTATGGTCTATAAGGGCGTTTCTTTAGATTCACATGAGTGGATGAATCATATGATGACTGGTTAGGTTATGAGCCTTGTTTTTGGGAGCTATGTTGCCATCTCTGTGATCTTTATATAGGGCCTCACTTGGTTGCTTTGAGTGAGTGAACTGATTGATCTTTATAATTTGTCTTGCTCATCACCTGTCATGAATTGCTCGTTTTTCCTGTGTTAATTGTGGTACATATTGTTGCCTTCTATTCCTAACTTTTTATTTAATGATTTTGATAGATCGAGGAGCCATAAATTGTCAATACACTGAAAGGATTAAGTGAAGGAGATAAAGGACAGAACAAGATTTGGTGGTAAGACTAAGAGTTTCTTGTCAGTGGCAGTGTATGCTAGTTCCTGTTAAAAGCCAGTTGTTTTTTTATATATTTTTTCAGTGACATTAATTTACTTCAACATGAACACTGACGTTGTTATGGCTGGTAGAATATCTTCTAATATGTGCTTGATATGTATTTAGATTTGACCTAGACTTAACAAAAATAAATGACTGATCATAATAGCATATGAGATTGCTAACTGGTATCACACTAAGCTGTCTGTTTCTTCATGAAACTTGTTGGTTCTGCCAATGCGGGCCAATTACTTTTCCTTGCTGTTTTCTTAATTGCTTTTCGTTCTTTCTCTTGTTTGTCTTGGAAAGTTAATGCATGAATTGGACTTCTTAGTTGGGATAATTAAAGTAACAAACCTTCCTTTTAGGGTCTACAAGCTGCTGCTCTTGATCTGTTTTTAAATACAGTTAACTTTGTGTGTCTTCCATATCTGAGCGTGGGATTCGTTGAAATATAAATTTTACCATATTCCTTAAACTATCCACCTTTTAAGTTATGAACTAAACTGGACACGGGGAAAATGAAAATGCTTTTAATTTTGCAAGGAAAATGCTTTTAAATTATCCACCTATGGTATTGTTGTTGGGACATTATTGTCATGAAATTGAGTAAATTGTTATATGTTGATCTGTAAGTAGAAGCCTGTAAATTAATAACAGTCCTGAGTATCTTTCATAAATGAAAGTTTTTGTCAGATTCTGGAATCCCTTATCAAATATCTTTTAAAATAGACATACAAAAGCTAACTGTGGTTGCATCCACATAAATAATAGATTTTTTCCCACTTTGCATCACTGTGATATGTTTAACATACTGATGTAATAAGGTTCCTCATTTTTGTGTTTTTCTTCTGGCGTGTCTGCTTTGGGAGTCAGGGGAAGTTTTTTTTTCTTCTCTTTTTTTTAGAGAAAATCCTCCTTGTTGAATTTGCCATTTTGACTTGATTGATTTATTGACAACATATACGTCAAACTTGTCTCCTTCTTTTCATGTATGTCATTTTTGCTTGAGTATAATTAATTATGTTAGCATTTATGGAGTTGGAAACTGACTTCTTGTTTGTTTTTTCTCATAGGTTGACCATACTACCATGGCATCAAGCAATCTGTTTTTTGATGACATCCGAAATAAACCTGAGGTTATTGATCCTCCTCAAAATGAAGACTTGACAGATATTGGTGAAAGTGTAAATGATCCTGCTCAGACAGCTCTAAAACCTAACGTGACTGTGTCTAGCAGTGTTCGTGAATTACTGGAGTGTCCTGTGTGCTTAAATGCCATGTATCCTCCAATTCACCAGGTTTGTTTTATGCCTTTCCCCCCATTCTTGATAACCTTATGAAATTCTATTCCTGCGGAATTCTTATTAGGCTTCTACCTTTTGATATCCCCCCTCCGGTTAAGAAGTCCAGCTTGCATGTTGGTCATCTGATTGGTGTTCTCTTTTGTTGCAGTGTTCAAATGGTCACACATTATGTTCTGGTTGCAAGCCCAGGGTTCAAAACCGATGCCCCACTTGCAGGCACGAACTCGGCAACATTAGATGTCTTGCACTAGAGAAAGTTGCTGCATCTCTTGAACTTCCATGTAAATATCAGAGTTTTGGGTGCATAGGCATATACCCTTATTACAGCAAGCTAAAACATGAATCCCAATGTGTTTTTAGACCATATAACTGCCCATATGCTGGATCAGAATGCACAGTTATTGGTGATATTCCTTATCTGGTGGCCCATTTGAAAGACGATCACAAAGTTGACATGCATAATGGCAGTACTTTCAATCACAGATATGTCAAATCAAATCCACACGAAGTTGAGAATGCAACATGGATGCTGACGGTATTGTTTTGCTTTATTCTTGTTTCTATTCTGGTTTTTGTCCTTTCCTTAATCCTTAGCAAAGAAGGGTTTTCTTAGTTATATGTTGAATGTGTGTGGGTACAATTATCTGCATAGTTCCCTTTAAATGCCATATTTGTGAAAATTGGACATCTGTCAATAAACAATCCTCGTCCACGTGTTGAAAATGTATCATGGATGCTGACGGTATTGTTTTGCTTTATCCTTGTTTCTATTCTGTTTTTTGTCCTTTCCTTAATCCTTAGCAAAGAAGGGTTTTCGTATTTATATGTAGAATGTGTGTGGATACAATCATCTGCACAGTACCATATTTGTGAAAATTGGACACCTTTCAATTAGCGATCCTTGTGAACAAAAATGTTCTTTTTGTAGTAGTTAAAAGGGACCTGTCATCAAAGTTTGACGTGGCATTCTAGGTTATTGTTGGGTTGAACTTTTGTTGTTTGATTCAATTGCAGAAACTTGCTTTTGGACATATAAAAGATTGCTCACTATTTTCTCCCCTGATTTTTAGGTCTTTAGCTGCTTTGGTCAGTATTTTTGTCTACATTTTGAAGCATTCCAGCTTGGGATGGCCCCTGTCTACATAGCATTCCTACGGTTTATGGGGGATGACAATGAGGCAAAGAACTATAGTTACAGTCTTGAAGTTGGTGGTGGTGGGAGGAAGATGATATGGCAAGGGGTACCAAGGAGCATAAGGGACAGCCACCGCAAGGTTCGAGACAGTTTTGATGGTCTGATCATTCAACGCAACATGGCCCTTTTCTTCTCTGGTGGAGATAGGAAGGAATTGAAGCTTAGGGTGACTGGTCGAATTTGGAAAGAACAGTGACAGGATATCCAATTTCTGTCACAACTTTCAATTTCAGTTAACCTTCACACCTAGTGACTGGTTTCTTCTTGTAGTAGTCCCATGATCTTCTGCTTATGTATTGTTTTGAATTGTAGGAGGCAAACCCTCTTTGCTTGTCTAGCCATCAATACATGAGTGGGAGGCACGACTCTTGTCCCTGCAGTTATAATATTTATCTATGTAGATTTAGATGTGCCACATTGCTCGCACGGACAATTAATGAATGATTGCATTGCTAGTAGATCCAAGAACTTTGGCGGCATTTTAATTAACACCGACTTCTTGAAAACTCATTAATAGTCATTGGCCATGTGAAAAGAGTGTCTAGGCATGCCCGATACTTGCAGAATGGCTGGAGCTGTTTTGCTCAAGTTCTCTCTCATGAGGGAGCATGGTAGGATACTGTGGTCTCCAGTCTCTTATTAGATAGAAATATTTGTGAAGCTTATTCAACATCTGGTGCTGTGAACACTGTTTTAGTACCATGGTCAGATCAGCTAAAACTGAATTTGCCAACCTGAAGACAAGTGGGGATATGGTGCTGGGATAGAGGCAGCGCAAGCATTCATGTGTACAAAAGCTGCATCTCTCTCAAAACAATGTCCTGCGTGATGGTAGCTTAATAGCATTGCCTTTTTTTATCCCTCTTGACGTACAAAATCCAGAAAGGGCTTAAAACCTTTTCATTGGAAATATCGGCGCAGTTGAGAAAGACTGAGCCACATTTCATGAAATTTTAATTTTTTTAGTTTACATTTATTTTATATATATTTAATTATTTTAATATATTAATGTCAAAAATAATTTTTTAAAAATAAAAAAAATATTATTTTGATATATTTCTAAATAAAAAAACACTTCGAAATCCCAAACATTCTGGTAATAAAACACTGGCAAAATTCAATCAAAACTTGGGCTGATCTGTTCATCAGCAAAAACCACATAAAAACAATATAAACCAAGGAAGTCAACCTAAATGCAATCTCATGTGCATTTTTCCAGGTATGCATCCCATCCTTGAAGACGGTATTCACGAGCTGCCTCTGCAGGATCTGCTGCCTTTATAATCCCACGTCCCACGATTATGATGTCACTGCCCCTATCGAAGATGACCTGAAACATCATTTATCCCACTACTATCAGAGCCATAATAATTCCCCTTTCAGTAAGAGTTCATAGCAAGTTTCAATAAAGCTAACATATTACATACTTCACTAATGCATGCCAACGAAATAGACATAATGAAAATGCACCAATCCAGCAATTTATGAAGGAAACAAAAAACAGTGAAACAGTCATTTGAACGTACAGAATATGGTGTGTTATACTGCTGGCCAAGCGCATCGCCACCAGTGACCATTTGAACTCCAGGTGTTGCCTGAATAAATGCTGGATTTACTGGTGCACCTGGCCATGAGGCTGGGTTTACCGAGATGAAGCCAATCACAAAATCAGAATGTTCTTCAGCAATTTTTACTGCTGCAGCAGTGTAATCTCCCTTGGCAAAGTTGCCGGCTGAACTCATTTCTGCAAGCAGCAAGAGGCCCCTCCCACGAGGCAAACCCTAAATAGAGTCCAAGAGTAAGCAAAAGTTAGATACTGCCAGGACTAATTCAGTAATATGATTCCCCAGATAAAAGTTGTGTGAGGCATACCTTCAATTTCAACCCGTCAACAATTCCAGGACCAGAAATAATGTGACAATTAACTATATCAGCCCAATCCAATATATGGAAGATACCACTGCAAATAACAGAGCAAAGAAATCTCAGACTACTGTAAAGATACCAGCAGAAAGGAAACCAGAAAAGTCACATAACACTGATGCTCACCCTTCATACTGCATGGTCACCGTGTTACCGATGTCAGCAAACTTACGATCTTCAAAAATTAAAAAGTTGTACTTATCTGCAATCTACAGGATGCAAAAGCACAATGAGCTACGAGGAAATAACAACTAATTTGCACCTAGAAGAAAACGGGAATAGTAGAAAAATGATGAGGAAAATACCATTCGGCTGCCAAGACATCTAACAAAAATTTAGTCATGTTATCAATACTTCTTCAACCTAATTACCAACCAAACCAAATTCCACAAGCATTCAAAAAATTAAGAACGTTTGTATATGCTAATTTTGTACTCTGGTATTTACAGATCATCAACAACTTCAGAAGATTCATTCTCATAATTACCAAACATATCAAGAACAGTCATAAAACAAGTCAATTCAAACTGCCCCTTGGCTAAGTTATCAGTGGAAAACATAATGAAATTTACAGCTCCCGCTTCATAACATGTAATTATCATTTTGCACCATCCAAAATGATAATTGGTGGTCAAAGGTTAGCATTGACATATCATCAACTGGAAAAACATAATGTAGCAGAATTTTCATGCTTCCAGAGAATCTGAAGAACTAAAACTCCATGCAAATAACTTTTATTATAACACCACAAAAACCTCATCAAAGCAGCAAACTTCAAAATACCAAGTTTAGAGACATACCGCACGAAGTTTTGCACCAAAATCAGGATTGAAATCAGGCAAAATATCGACATGGGTTTTCAACAAACATATCTCGGGTCCAACCTACACTCAAAAAATAAAATAAAATAAAATATATAGAAAACCATGTCAGCCAAACAAAAACAAACAAACATAGCACTCCAATCATCCCCAACCAACCCAATACCAATACACTCACTTTTTCAGCAAGCTCAAGCAATTCCTTAGCAGTACCAACATCAGCTGCAACACACAGATTACTCTCCTTTTTAACCATAACCTCAAACAACCTCTTCCCCATCTCATTCTTTGCTAATTTCGCCCTTTCCTCAAACCCTGAAACCTTAACCCTAACACTCTTATCCACCCCTTTAACAACACTAACCTTCCTATTCTCCTCCAAGAACTTCAAAACCCCCTTCTCCACTTCCTCCTCCAATTTCCCCTTCTCCCTCAAAACCCTAACCATCTCACTCAACTTAATAATCGAATGCAACTTAATCCCATTCTCCTCCAAATTCTCCCTCCCTCCTTGTTCCCTGTCAATCAAAACCACTGCATCCGTCACCTTCAACCCCGCAGCCATCAACGGCAAAGCCGTTTCAAGAACAGAAGTCCCACTCGTAACCAAATCTTCAACTATCAAACAAGTCTGGTCCTTTTGGAAATTTCCCTCGATAGACTTAGAGGTACCGTAATCTTTCACTTCTTTCCTGCGCATTACCATGGGGATGTCGTTCGAGACTGATACGGTGGTGGCGATTGGGAGAGCGGTGTAGGGGACGCCGCATATGAGGTCGAAAGTGGTAGTGGCAGGGATGGAGGTGATCAGGGTTTGGGAAATGTGGCGGAGGAGGGAGGGGTATGAAATTATGAGGCGGAGGTCGATGTAGATTGGAGAGGTTATACCGGATTTGAGCTTGAAGGAGCCAAATTTGACTGCCGAGATCTCGTGGAGTTGGAGAATTAGGGATTCCATGGAGGACATTTTGCGGTGGTGGCGATAACAGTAGTTGCGCCGAGAGAAGCGAGGGAAGGAGAGAGCAAGTGTCAGTGCTCAGTGGAAACGGAAGGGTTTATGGAAGGAATGAAAGTTATTGTCGTCCCTTTTCTTTTTTCTTTTTACGTGTTGCTCCCCAAGTTGTTTATTTAATTAGATATTTTTATGATGAGTGCTATTTTTTTATGACGAGTAATTATTTATCACAATATTTGTTTTTTATTTTTATTTTTCTTTTTCCTTTTATAATCGTAGTAATTGTTATGGACATCAATTTCTTTTTTAGGAAATTAGCAATAAGGGTCACAGCACCTTTTCTGCCTGAGGTTAGAGGTAATTTTTTGCTGGGTTTTAAATAAGTGTATATAAATAATACGAGAGAC
>NW_011503034.1:0-13858 GCF_000495115.2 Populus euphratica
TATGTTTTGAAATAAATCCCACCTTTTGACAATTTTCACAGTTTTTGCGGAATGCATGTGACTCCTTGAATATGGTGGGCCAGTAAAATCCACTTTGTAAAATTTCTACAGTCCTCTTTTTTGATGAGAAATGATCCCCATGTGCCTTAGAGTGATAAAATTTGATGAAATTACTTACCTCATTATCGGGAAAGCATCTTTGAAATTTTTTATCAGGACAATAATTGAATAAGGGTCATCCCATTAAAAGTTTTGCACGTTGCTCAAAAATTTTCTTTTGTCTTCGGTACTCTAGTGAGTTGGCAAAAACCCTGAAGCAAGAAAATTGATATTTTTAGCAAACCAAGGCATTGAACTAAGAGAAAGTAGAGATTCATTAGGAAAGTAATCATCAATTGGTATGATGTCGGGTGTCGAATCTGTTGTCACTTTTAATAAAAGATCCGCATCAACATTTTCGGTTCCTGTTTCATCCTTGATTTCTTCCTGATTGGTCATGGCATGAGAAAATGGAAGTGCTGGAGTGGAATCAGTCTTTGCAATGTTTAGATTCAACCCCTTCCTTACCTTTAGAGATTAACTCATCATCTTTCTCGCAAGGTTCAAGAATTGGTTTTTGAATAACCTTTCCACTACAAAAAGTGATGACTGATTTGACTTGATCCATGTGTTGACTTCCAGGACTACTTGCATTTGCATTGTATTGCCCCTTAAGATTTTGCTGTGGTTGAGATGGAAAGTTACCTTTCTCTTGAAAACTGAGAGCAGATGTTAATTTTACAAGAGTATCTTTAAAATCTGTCATGTTTTGAGCAAGTTGAGTATTGATTGTCTCTTGCTTTTCAATAAATGCATGCAATGTTTCCTCAAGATTTCTTCTAGGAGGTGGAGCATAAGGAGGTGCATATCCATGAGAACTTTGGAAATTATGGTGTGCTTGAAATGGTGGTTGTGAAGTTTATGCATTGTTGTTCTCACTCTTCCAACTAAAATTTGGGTGATTTCTCCAACCAGGGTTGTATGTTTGGGAGTATGGGTTCTGGTTGGCCCTTTGGAAACTGTTTAAAGCATGGGCTTGTTCATGGAGACATTCCTTAAAAGAAGGCAAGGTTGGACAATCATTGGTTGAGTGTTCATTTGTTTCATATATTTGACACACAATGTTTTCAACAGATTTTAATTGACCACTCTTTTTCAATTCTAGTGCCTCGACTTTTCTAGCTAAAGATGCAAACTTGGCTTGAAGGTCATGATCTTCCCTAAGGTTGTACATACCTCCACTAGATGTATGAGGTTGAGTTTTACTCGGTGCCTCATAAGTACCTGTGGTGTCCCAATTTTGAGCATTTTCAGCTAACAAGTCTAAGTACTTCATTGCTTCATCAGGGTCTTTATCTTCAAAAGTTCCATTGCACATCAATTCAACCATTTGCCTATCTTTAGGTGTTAACCCTTCATAGAAATGTGAAACCAATCTCCATGTTTCAAAACCATGATGAGGGCAAGTACTAAGCAAGTCTCGATACCTATCCCAACATTGGTAAAATGTTTCTCCTAGTTTTTGAGTGAAAGTAGTGATTTGTCTTTTGAAAGAGTTTGTTATGTGAGATGGGAAAAACTTCTTCAAAAATTGTTGTTGCATTTCATCCCAAGCACGAATGGATCCTGGTCTCAAATTTTGTAGCCATGTTTTAGCTTTATCTTTTAATGAAAAAGGAAAAAGCTTTAATCTGATGGTATTCATGCTATAATTTAAATTATTATATGTGTTGCAGACCTCCTCAAATTCCCTTAAATCCAAGTATGGATTTTCTAATTCTAAGCAATGAAAAGAAGGTAAAAGTTGAATAATACCTGGTTTAAAATTAAAATGAGATGCATCGGGAGGAAAAACTATGCATGATGGTGCACTTGTTCTTATGGGATTCATGTGGTCTCTAAGTGTTCTAGCACGGTTATTCTCATTATTTTCATTATTCTCATTATGAAGTGATTGATTATCTTCTTCAGGCATATTTTCTAAAAATGATGAGGATACCCTACAAAGTCTACCACTTGATGTACGTGACCACACTCTCATGCACGTGTAGGAATAAAATAAAAAGAAGAAGAAAATAAAAGAAGAGAAACAAGAACAAAGAAACAAAGTTATATAGAAGAAAAGTGAAAAGAGAAAATAAAATAACTACTATACAAGAACTTACCTCCCCGGCAACGGCGCCAAAAACTTGACCCGACTAAAAGATTGATGTCTTCTCCCAAGTGCAGGAGTGTCGAAGTAATAAATAACCCGGCAAGATCAGGGTCGAACCACAAGGAGGTTAATTGTACAAATTATAAACAACAATTATAAACAACAACAATAGTAACAATAACAACTAATAATAATAATAATAATAATAATAATAATAATAACAATAACAATAACAATAACAATAACAATAACAATAACAATAACAATAACAATAACAATAACAATAACAATAACAATAACAATAACAATAACAACAACAATAATAATAGTAGCGATAATAATACTAATAATACTAGTAGTAGTAGTAGTAGTAGTAGTAGTAGTAATAATAATAATAATAATAAAGATAAAGAAAGAGAAGAAGAAGAAAAAGAAGATGATGAGAACTTTGAGATGGAATATTAATGTAAGGATTAAACAATGATAATAACAAATGTCAAGGTTAGAGGTTCCACTAATGGTATGTCAAACAAGTATAGTATAAACTCTTATTATTCAATTGGAAACCACACACAAAGGAGGTTCCAATCTGATTACAGATTGTTAACATGACTACATTAGTCATCTTATTCAATTAATGCTAATACTTGTAAATCTCGTCAAGCATTCATGATTATAACTTATGTTAACAACAAATCAAGTTCCTTTCATAGCTCAAGTGTCGGTTATACCATACAGTATGAACTATGAAAGTGCCAAGCATTTGTTGTACCAAGTGTTATACAACATAAATCAAGATTAATCATTTAACAAGCAAAGTATTAAAGAGTGAAGAAGATAACAAATACAAAACATGTTAGTATCAAACATTAAAGTCCATATTAAGTTTACACTATACTTATTCTTACACCATTAGTGTACCCTTTTCACCTTGACATAATAAACTTAGCTAGACATAATGAAAGAAAGAAAAATAAATAAACAAAATAAGAACATAAATAACATAAAAGTTAACTAAGTAAATGAAAGGAAATGAAAGGCATAAACTTAATATTAATAAAAGCAAAGCATAAACATTACAAAAAATACAAAGAGAGAAAGCAAAAGCATGATCTTGATCTGGAGACAAAGATGCCTAAATGCATGGCAAATGCCTCCTTTTATAGGCCAAAATTGGGAACTATTGATTTGATGACTAATTGATGAGTGGGTAGCCAACTCTTGACTTGGTGACAATCCTTATCTTCTCTTATCTACCCAAAACGTCATTGATAACGTCAAAATTGGAGCCACTTGAAAACATGAAAGTTGTAGGCAATTGTCTCAGCTTTCATGTGTAAAAACTTCAGCTCATTTGGATTTCTAAAACTCCAAATATGGCCAAAATACTGAATAGTGCTGGGGTTGGAGGACAACTTCAGGCTTCTTTGTTGTTGCAATAATTTGGACTTGAAAATGACCTTTTTAGATCTTGGGCTCCATATCAAAGTTGTAGGTCTATGTCTTACCTTTCAATTCATATAAAGTAGACCTAAATTTGAGATCTATAGCTCCAGATATGACCCAATTACCGAACAGTGTTCCGGTTTGGATTGCACCGACATCTCTTTTCTAATTTTGGTCATCTCTTTGCCCTTGCAATTTAAGTTCTTAAAGTCATCAATCAATCCTTTCTTTTATGTGATAGGCCTGCATTTAAAATGAACATTTACCACAAATTAAAGGTATCTTATATTATTAGATATATTATTATAAAACATGCTTTAGTTAAGGAGTTATTGATACTTCAAGTTCAAAATGATGATATAAAACCATGATAAAAATGCACTTTTAAGTACTAATCAATCTTGTAGATAAAGGTTGATTATTGTTTTTTCTCACATTGTTTTTGTGTTTCTTTCTGAGTGATTTTTGTTAGTTTCTCTCATCTTGGTCAAATGGCGGACAACGGTACTCCGTGGCTTAAGTTGGTTCTTTTAGTTTCCTATAATAACTGATATTTGTGTATATATTTGTGCAATTCTTTGAATCTCTCTTCTAATTCTCATTTGATAATAGACATTAATCTTGAAAAATTAAAAAAGTATTTTCCCGCTCTGCCTCAGAATGCGATTACAAAAATTTACCATGCTAGATGTGCAAGATTGAGGTTGTTAATGAATCATGGAATTCCTAAAGATAGACCTATGAGTTTATGGTGAATGTGCATTTGGGCCTAGGAGATAATATGAAAGATCCCTTCCAATGTGCCTGACCACCTAGTAAGGCAATAAAGGCATCAGCATGTTTAAACATTGCATTCATTCGATCATACATTGTGGAGACTTATAATTCATCTTCAATTGTTTTTCGTATGATGTTCCCTTGTACTAAAGCTTTAGGGACAACCCTCATAACTTGACTACGTTCTAAAAATGCAGCTATTGACACTTTTCCTGTTAACCCAAGGCTACCTCTACCATACATTAAATGAATCTTTCTCTCAGCTAATACTTGATTAAGATGATTTACTGATTCTAAAAACTCTATTTCCTTCCCAGGACTAGATCCACCGAAAACAGGAATGTTTCTTATGTGATGACTTGACGAACCTGTCATTTCTACACTCTTCTATATCTGTTAAATGAATGGGTTGAGTAGAAATAAAGGGAAGGAAGAGAAGATTTTATAGATGAGAACTTGAAAGTGCAACCATACCACCTATATGTATGCCAGCTGGAGTCTCATACTCTTTATTTATTTATTTTATTTTTATTTATTTATTTGAAAAAACATATATATGTACAGGTAGTTGTGATTGTGGCTCTCACCTTCCCTTGGTTTTACATCCAAGAACTACTTAAACGCCCTTTATAGGTCGGGGATAGGCTTCCCATCCAATTTTCTTAAAAACTAGCAAACATAATCTTTTTTTAGTCAGATTTCCAAGACTATGTCAGGCATGTTCTTTATGGAAATGGGATTATAAGTCATGAAATGCATAATGCACATCTTTACCATAATACGTCTCAAAAGTCAATAGAATATTATCTAATGATTCCTTATGTTTTGAAACAAATCCTAACTTTTGACAATTTTCACAAGTTTTGCAGAACACATGTCTTTGAACATAGTGGGCTAATAAAATCCATATTGTAAGATTTTTATAGTCGTCTTTTTTACAAGAAATGACTCACATGCCTTAGAATGAAAAAATTTAATGACACTACTTACCTCATTGTCGGGAATGCATGTTTGAAATATTTTCTCATGACAATATTTGAATAAGTACAAGCCATCCCAATAAAAGTTTTGCACATCGCTCAAAAACTTTCTTTTATCTTTAGTACTCTAGTGAGCTGGAAAAAATCCTAAAGAAAAAAAATTAATATTTTTAGCAAACCAAGGCATTGAACTAAGAGAAAGTAAAAATGTGTTAGGAAAGTAATCACCAATTGGTGTGATGTCGGATGTCGAATCTATTGTCACTATTGGTAAAAGATCCACATCAACATTTTCGGTATCCATGATTTCTTCTTGAGAATAAATCATTCGCAAATCTTCAGATTCATCCAACTCAATTTTACTCAAAGTATATTCAAGTTGATCATAAACTAATTCTTTAATATGATCTACTTCTTGTAAATCATTATCATCTCCAGGTTGTTTGTAAATGTTGAAAATATTCATCTTCAATGTCATGTTTCCAAATAATAGCTTCATTAGTTCATTCCTACAATTAATTAATGCATTAGAAGTTACAATAAATAGATATCCTAAAATAACAGGAAATGAATTACATGCTTCAACAAGTTGTGTGTCCAAGACAATAAAATCCACAAGATAAATGAATTTATCGACTTGTATTAACACATCTTCAACCATTCCTTTAGGCACTTTTACAGATCTATCAACAAGTAAGAGAGTTAGAGAAGTTGGTTTTAAGTCACCTATATTGAGACTTTGAAAAATTAAATATGGAAGTAAATTCACACTAGCTCTAAGATCAAATAAAGCTTTTTCAATTTTATGTTCTCTAACAAAGCAAGAAATTGTAGGAAAATAAGGGTCTTTATATTTCAAAGCATTATTGTTCTCAAGAATGACACTTACTTGTTTAGCTAAAAAGGCTTTCTTTTTCATATTTAGTTTTCTCTTCATAGTGCACAAATCTTTCAAAAATTTAGCATAAGAAGGAGCCTATTTATAGCATCCAGTAAAGGTATATTGATCCTTACCTGTTTGAAAGTTTCAAAGATATCAGAATTGTAATTGACTTTTCTTTGTTTGGTTATGACATGGGAAAATGAAAGTGTTGGCGGAGAATCAGTCTTTTCTTTGCATTTGCATTGTATTGTCCCTTGGAATTTTGTTGTGGTTGAGATGGAAACTTACCTTTCTTTTGGAAACTGAGAGTAGACGTCAATTTTACAAGAGTATCTTTAAAATTTTTCATGATTTGAGCAAGTTGAGTATTGATTGTCTCTTGCTTTTCAATGAATACATGCAATGTTTTCTTAAGATTTCTTCTAGGAGGTAGAGCACAAGGAGGTGCATATTCATGAGAATTTTAGAAATTATGATGTGCTTGACATGACTAAAAAATTGATGTCTTCTCCCAAGTGCAGGAGTGTCGAAGTAATAAATAACCCAGCAAGACCGGGGTCGAATCATAGGGAGGTTAATTATACAAATTATAAATAACAATAATACAACAACAATAACAATAACAACAACAATAATAATAGTAAAAATAATAATAATATTAATAATAACAATAGTAGTAGTATTATCTTCATGGAAAATGGCCTATGGGAACTCGTGTGAAAATTTAAGGGCAATCCAATCATCAGATCGAAAGTTATGGCCCTTGTAAGCTGCTACTCAAGTCTGGCCGACAAGACATCCTCTACATGAAGAACCAATTCCATAGCAACACCAAGGAACATGACCTATGAAAACTCATGTAAAAAACTTAAGGGCGATCCAACTGTCAGATCAAAAGTTATGGCCCTTCTAAGCCACTTCTCAAGTCTGGGCGACCAAACCTCCTCGTCATGGAGTAGCGGTTCCAGAGACACCTTGATAAAAATAGTGTTCCCTAACTTGTATAAAAAATTAAACACGATCTAACGATCAGATCAAGAGTTATGGCCCTTCTAAGTGATTAATACTTAAAAGTGCATTTTTATCAAGGTTTTGTATCATCATTTTGCACTTGAAGTATCAATAACTCCCCAACTAAAGCATCTTTTATAATAACATATCTAATAATATAAGATACCTTTAATTTATTATAAATGTTCATCTTAAATACAGGCCTTTCACATAAATAAAAAGATTGATTGATGAGTTAAAGTATTGAATTTGAAAGGATAAAGAGATGGCCAAATTTAGAAAAGAGATGCTGGTGCAGTCCAAACTAGAACACTATTTGGTATTTAGGTCATATATGGAGTTGTAAACTCGGATTTAGGTCTACTTTATATAGATGGAAAGATAAGACATAGCCTACAACTTTCATGTGAAGTCCAAATTTAAAAAAGCTGTTTTCAAGTCCAAATGGTAGCAACAATAAAGAAGTCCGAATATGTCTTGCAGCCTAGACACTTTTCAGTATTCAACTCATATCCTAAGTCCTAAAAGTCTAAATGAACTCAATTTTTTCTAAAAAGCTGACACAATTGTCTAGAACTTTAATTGGAGGTCTGATTCAAATTATGATGTTATCAATGATATTTTATTCAGACAAGAAGATAAGGATTTTCACAAAGTCAAGAGTTGGCCACCCACTCATCCATTAGTCATCAAATTAATAGTTCTCTATTTTGGCCTATAAAAGAAGGCATTTTCTATGCGTTTAGGCATCTTGGTTTCCAGATCAAGATTATGTTCTTGGTTTCTCTCTTTGTATTTTTGTAATGCTTAAGTTTTGCTAAAACATGGCTACAAAATTTGAGGCCTGGACTATTCATGCTTGGGATGAAATGGAATAATAGTTTTTAAAGAAGTTTTTCCCTTCTCATAGAACAAACTCTTTTAAAAGATAAATTATCACTTTCACTCAAAAACCAGGAGAAACATTTTACCATTGTTGAGATAGATATCGAGACTTGCTTAATACTTGCCCTCATCATGGTTTTGAAACATGAAGATTGGTTTTATATTTTATAAAGGGTTAACACCTAGAGATTGGCAAATAGTTGAATTGATGTGCAATGAAACTTTTGAAGATAAAGACCCTAATGAAGCAATGGAGCATTTAGACTTGTTAGTTGAAAATACTCAAAATTAGGACACCTTAGGTACTTATGAGGTACTGGGTAAAACTTAACCTTATACATCTGCTAAAGGTATGCACAACCGTAGGGAAGATCATGACCTCCAAGCCAAGTTTGCATCTTTAGCTAGAAAATTCCAGGCATTATAATTAAAAAAAAGTGGTCAATTAAAATTTGTTCAAGAGATTGTATTTCAAATCTGTGAAACAAACAAACACTCAACCAATGATTGTCCAACTTTGCCTTTATTTTAAGGACTGTCTCCATCAACAAGGCCATGTTTTAAATAGTTTCCAAATGCCCAATCATAACCTATACTCGCAAACATACAACCCTGGTTGGAGAAATGACCAAAATTTCAGTTGGAAGAGTGATAATAACAATGCACAAACTTCACAACCACCGTTTCAAGCACACCATAATTTCTAAAATTCTCATGGATATGCACCTCCTTGCGCTCCACCTCCTAGAAAAAATCTTTAGGAAACATTACATGCTTTCATTAAAAAGCAAGAGACAATCAATACTCAACTTGCTCAAAGCATGACAGATTTTAAAGATACTCTTGCAAAATTGACATTTGCTCTCAATTTCCAAGAGAAAGGTAAGTTTTCATTTCAACCACAAAAAAATCCTAAAGGGCAATACAATGCAAATACAAGTAATTTTAGAAGCCAACACATAGATCAAGACAAATCAGTCATTACTCTTCGTAGTGGTAAGGTTATAAAAAAACCCACTCTTGAAGTTCGTGAGAAAGATGATGAGTCAATCTTTAAGGGTAAGGAAGGGGCTAAATTTGAAACTTGCAAAGAAAAAGACTGATTCGCCGCCAATACTTTCATTTCCTCATGCCATGACCAAACAAAGGAAAATCAATCACAACTCTAAAATCTTTGAAACTTTCAAACAAGTAAGGATAAAAATACCTTTGTTGGATGCAATTAAATATGTCTTTTTTATGCTAAATTTTTGAAAGATCTGTGCACTGTGAAGAGAAAACCAAATGTGAAAAAGAAATCATTTTTAGCCATACAAGTAAGTGTCATTCTTTAGAACAATAATGCTTTGAAATATAAAGACCCTGGTTGTCCTACAATTTCTTGCTTTATTGAAGAACATAAAATTGAAAGAGCCTTACTTGATCGTGGAGCTAGTGTGAATTTACTTTCATATTCAGTTTTTCAAAGTTTTAATCTAGGTGAGTTAAAACCAATTTCAATAACTCTCTTACTTGCTATTAGATTTGTAAAAGTGTCTAGAGGAATAGTTGAAGATGTGTTAGTATAAGTCGATAAATTCATTTATCCTATGGATTTTATTATCTTGGACACACAACTTATTGAAGCATATAATTCATTTCTTGTTATTTTAGGATGTTTATTTCTTGCAACTTCTAATGCTGATGTAACCATACTATTCGATTGTTTCACCCACATTTACCTAATGTTTTGTCCATGTTTTATATGTAAAATGCCTTGATATTCTTTGTTTTATGTTTTGAAGGCATTTTTGGATGAAAAATGCAAAAAGGAGTAAATTGGAGATAATTGGCAGATTTGATGTTCAGCCGATGTTTTGTGCAGAGCGTGAGTTCTAGAGATCAAAATGAAGTGATTCCAGTGGCTCTAAAAATTCTAGAGATCAAAATGAAGTTGTTTTGTGCAGAGTGTGAGTTCTAGAGATCAAAATGAAGTGATTCCAGTGGCTCTAAAAAGCTAACATCCATACCTTTCTGGAAATGTAATGCAAGAAAAATAAGAAGAGGAAGATCATGGAAATCACATCCTTCAAAGTCAACTCTCGTATTCTGCCACTGTTGACCTTTGTCCATTCACAATTCCATATTTGGCGCTATAGAAGTCCAATTGATGCAAACTCAATTGTTTTAGATTCATGACTCAAAGGTCTAGAAACGCTCTAATTTTCAGCCAAAAACGATGTCAGATGAGGGCGATATGATGTTTCAAAGATGACAACTGAATTATGCCAGCAATCAGGTTTCGTGAAGAAATGAGTCCAAATTATGTTTCGAAGCTTCTAAACTATCATCCAAGTTATAATTTCAGCAATTTAGCCCCTCTAGTAAATCAATCTAGAAGGTCAAGAAAAGTAGTCACCAACCTCAATCCACCAACCTCAAATCACCAACCACAAACCAGCTGCAAGTTGGAATGCTGCCATTGTCAAAGAAGGAGGCTACAATGGTGGGTTGTTTGTGGTGACTACTAATGTCAAAGTTTGGCATGTTTGGCAGCCACCATTATTGATAAAGAAGCAAAAGGAGTTGCCATTGAAGCCTATATATAGACACCAAGAGAGCCAAGAAAGAAGAGGAGGGAGTGCAATAGAATCAAAGAAAGGTGGTAGCAACTAGAAGTGAAGAAACACAAACTCTCTTCTCTATATACTAGAAATAATGCTTTCTTTTATCTTTAGGAGTAGTTGTTCAATAGATATGCAAGGCTAAGCTCTTTTCTTGGTTGCAAGGACGCAGAAACTTTCAGATTTCAAGAACTGTGAGATTTATTCTTCATTTATTTTCAGTTTGTATTATGAATGAGTATGATTATTTTCCTATGCATGTTTTCTATGATTGTTGTTGATAATTGCTAGAGCGGACTCTAAGTTATTATTGTGAACAATCTATTGCTAAGTTTGATATCAAAACCGGAGTTAGGGTATATAAACTTGTGAAGCAACTAAGCTTGATAATTGTGGCGGAACTACGTTATTAAACTTAGGGAAAACATTCGATCAAAGCAACACAAGCAGACAACTTGGTTGTTAAGATTAATGAATTTATCTAGATCTTAAGGCTGTCATTAGATTAAATCATTAGTGCGGACACTGTGATTATTTGTTGGTTAGGGCTAGTTATACGGCGGATCCGTTAATTAACCAAAGTTAAGAAAAGATAAAAATTCAGAATATAAATTGGAGTTTCGTTTTAAGGATCAGTTCTGATTTTTGTAGGTGGATGTGTGCTTGTGACCAAGGTTTGTTTTCTTGATAAATTTCAATTTTAATTGATTGTGTTCACTAGTTTAATTTCTTCCATATTTTAGATTATCACAAATCAAAACCCCCCAATTGCATAACGTATAGCATAAAAATCTAAACTAAATCTTCCTCGTGGGATCGATCCCTTAGCATAAAAATCTGAACTAAATCTTCCTCGTGGGATCGATCCCTTGCTTGCTCTATACTATCTAGTGTGATTTAAGTGTAAGGGTAATTAATTTGTGCGACCGCGACATCGTAACAAATGCATTCATGGATTGTAGTAATGGACTAATAAAGCAATCATTTGGAAACATGACATGTGGATGAATATTTTTAACATTTGCAAGCAACCTAAAGATAATAATGATTTACAAGAAGTAGATCATATTGAAGAATTAGTTTATGGTCAACTTGAATCTACTTTAAGTAAAATTGAGTTTGATGAATTTGTAGATTTGCAAATGATTTATTCTTATAAAGAAATCACGAATGAAAAAGGCTCGTAAAAAATTAATGCGGATCTTTTGTCAAGAGTGACAACAGATTCAACATCCTACATTATTAGATATATTATTATAAAACATGCTTTAGTTAAGGAGTTATTGATCTTTTAAGTGCAAAATGATGATATAAAACCTTGATAAAAATACACTTTTAAGTATCAATCACACCCCCCCAACGAGCTTATTACTAGTCCCTAGTAATCAAAGCGTTAAAATAGAAAAATACTTTGCAAATTCCACAAAGCAAGGTAGTCATCATTTAACTTCCATTAATCTATCCAGATAAACAAATTCTCATTAAATTTATATACCTGCTCAATACCTCTTAACAAGATATTCATAAACCTTTCTTTTATGCTCAATGTATCAACACATAATTATGGGGCTTTTCTTGGAAGAAAACAAAATTTTTATTCTAATGTTTGAGGTTAACTTTCTTGGGTTGGGATTATTATTTTTGTCTTCTTTTTTTTTCTTATTTTTTTTTAATATATATACATATAATTTAAAACACCATGCATCTTTAACCCATGTAACGAGCTTTCGGCTAATGACTCCTAGACCAATTGGTCTTAGGGCATTAGGTGTTAAGACACCCCTACGAGCTTAGTAACTCGGGTCGCAGATACTGATATGTAGATAGTGCAATGTTTAATTCCCTTAAGCTTTTCTCCTCAACCCATGTAATAAGCGTTGGGCCAATAGCTCCCAAGTTAGTTGACTTTAGGGTATTAGGTGTTAAAACACCTCTTCGGGCTTAATTGCTTAGGTTAGGAAGGCTACGAAACCAAACTTATCTACATTTTTATTATTATCATTTCTTTTTCTTCTTTTTTTCTTCTTTTTTTCTTCTTTTTTTTCTTTTTTTTTTATTTTTTTTACTTATCTACATTTTTATTATCATCATTTTTTTTTCTTTTTTTTTTTCATGTTTTTCTTTTTTTTTTTTTAATTATATACAATCCCTTTCCCTTAGTTGTTACCTTTAACAAAAGAACATAAATAATGTAATAATCCAATATGCAACCCACAATCATATGTTAAAGTGTGTGTGTGTGTGTGTAAATTAAGGTTTAAGAATACATGTTAAATAAGTATATGAGCAGAATTAAGTGATAACAATGCGAGAGTTTGTAAACCTGAATATTTCAAGAAGTATTATAATAGACCTTGTTAAGAATAGTTACTAAGATGCGTCTCAAGAGTCACTTTAACAAAAGAGCTCCTTTACTCTGCCATCCTAGTAACAACAATTATGCACATGCTTTATGAAATGAAAAATAATTTTTTTTTATCAACTACTACCCTCTCCCCCCAACCAAAACGAGACATTGTCCTCAATATTCTAATTATAAACTTTAACAAGTCTTTTTTTTTGTTTTTCTTTTTTTAATTATAAACTATCCCCTTTCTCTTAATTGTTACCTTTAACAAAAGAACATAAATATTGTAATAATCCAATATGCAACCCACTATCATATGCTAAAGTGTCTGTGTGTAAATTAAGGTTTAATAATATATGTTAAATAAGTATATGAGCAGAATTAAGTGATAACAATGCGAGAGTTTGTAAATCTGAATATTTCAAGAAGTATTATGATAGACCTTGTTACGAATGATTACTAAGATGCATCTCAAGAGTCATAAAAAGTTCTTCTTACTCTGTCATCATAGTAACAACAATTTTGCACATGCTTTATGAAATAGAAAACACAGTTAGTTTTTTTTTTTAGCTACTACCCTCTCCCCCCAACTAAAACAAGACATTGTCCTCAATGTTTAAAGGTAGAAAGATAGAGTATAGAAGATATCACTTGAAATAACGAACACTGACAAACCTGGAACACACTAAAACAAATATAAGAAACAACAAAACACAATAATAAAACCAAAAG
>NW_011500003.1:0-8731 GCF_000495115.2 Populus euphratica
TTCATCTATTATTCACCGCTAATGTTTGGATAAAGAAATCCTGAAAGGATGAATATCCAAAATATTATTGGGAATAATTTTTTATTATTCACTGTTAATATTTGGATAAAGAAACCCTAAGTAGTAAATATCCAAAATATTTTTTTAGGAATAATAAATCATCATATATCTTTGAAAGAAACCTTGATTATAATCGAGAACATTTTAATTTTTTTTACTCCACGGTTTACGAGCCGTGAGAGTATAAAACACTAAGGTAAAAATAGGCTTTTAAAGCGCCCTAAATTTCTAAATTTTTATCCCTTCTTTTTGCGATTTACGAGTCGCAAACTCTTGAAATACCAAAAAAAAAAGAGCTTTTAAAGCACATGAAATCTCTTTGAATTTCTATCTTAATAAATTTAGTTAGAATCAAACCTAGAAAAACTGATAGAATTAGAAAAACACCAATACCATAGTAATTATAAGACAAACCAAACACCAAATAGCTTAGCTTAGGTAGGGCGTATTAGGGGTGCTAATACCTTCCCTTTACACAACCAGTTTCTTGCCTTAGAATCTCTAAAAGACCAGTTAGGTTTTATAGTGATCATAATATTAAGTGGCGACTCCTTTACACAAAAAAAACAAATAACCTGAAATCAATTGAGGATCGCCACTTTGTCGCGAGGGTGCGATAGGTGATATCAGCATTGGCTCCACTATCCGCATACCAAACATTCTGGTCATATGAGGAATGACTTTCAGTAGCCATTGCTGCAAGGTCAATAGGTGGCAATCTTCCTTGATAAGAGAAGTCAAAACGATGAAAGCAATCAAGGGTGATATGGCCTTTTTTATCACAAATTTGACAAGTTAGCCTGTCATTGGTTTGAATTGTAGGAGGAAAGTGATTGCCTTTATTTAGATTGGAAGATGATTGCTGAAGTTGTGGCTTTGGAGTCAGCGTAGGTGTCCTAGGCTTCCTTGACATAAATGGTGGTTTCTTTTTATGTGTGATTGCAAAAGCATAGTGGTGTTCAGACACTAAGTTGTTTAGTGCATCAATGAGAGTCTCAAAGCTTAAGAGTTCAGCCTGGAAGTCATCGAAGGATAAATCTTTGTCTCAACATGCAAAATTGAATGAGGTGATTGTTGGTGGGAGAAACCACTTGTGATGGCTTTGAAACACTCGGAGGGGATAAAACACACTCTTTTATTTCAAGAACAACAAGCTTACAATAATGACAAGCTTACAATAACAACCTCTCTTTCTTTCTCCCTTTCTCTCTAGTGTTTCTCTCAATCTCTCCACACATAATTGCATGAGCTTAGCTATCTATTTATACACAAAATCAAAACAAGAAAATTCAACCTTCAAGTGTGAAGGCGGTTGTGGCCGACGGTGTGAAAGCGGCTGGCGACTGGACGGTTGGGCGGTGACAGCTGGTGGTTGCCTTCCTTGACCTTCTAGATTGAGTTTACTTTCAACAAATCTCCCCCTTAAACTCAATCGAGGGATGTCATGCCAAGCATGAACTTCATTCTGATAAATGTTTCTCCCTTCAATGGTTTTGTATTTTTGCACTTCTTCTTTTGCATTCTTCTTTGTCTTATAGACCCATTTGACACCTATTGCTTTCTTGTTTTCTGGTAGATAAGTCAGCTTCCAGGTATCATTCTTCTCAATGGTATTTATTTCTTCATCCATTGCTTTTATCCACTTCTCTTCTGTGATAGCTTCATTGAAGCTAAGTGGGTCACTATCTGCAAAGAAACAAAATAGAGTTGTATCTTCCATTACTTGAGTAGCATCATACAGCTCTTTTAGATTTCTCATCTTTCTTGGTCCTTCTGATGAGGATGCTAATGATGGTGTTGATGATGATTCTGGTGTGTTTCTCTTATTAAATACAGGAAATTTGTGTACCGAAATTTGTGGCTTGTCTGCCGGTGCTATCGAACCTTCTACAAGTACTGTTGGTACTTCTTCGTCTTCAAGGATTAAATTAATACTGATCCATTTGACTGCTTCTTGATTATCATTCCATTGCCAAGTTTTATCTTCTTCAAAGATAACATCTCTGCTCATAATTACCTTCTTGGTGATGGGATTATACAGCTTGTATCCTATCCTTCTCTCACCGTATCTGACAAATATGCATTTCTCGCTTTTATCATCAAGTTTGGTCCTTATTGCATCTAGGATCTTTGCATATGCCACACAACCAAAGACTTGAAGATGAGTAACACTTGGTTTGTGACCACTCCATGCTTCTTGTGGAGTGAAAACTTGCAAACTTCTGGTTGGGCAACAGTTCAGCAAATATACTGCACATGATACAGCTTCAGCTCAGTATTGCTTGGGCAGCTTCTTTGCTTTGAGTAGACTTCTTGCCATATCAAGAATTGTTCAATTTTTCCTCTCAGCTACACCATTCAGTTGTGGTGTATAAGCTGGTGTTGTTTGATGTCTGATGCCTTGTTGTGTACAAAAGGCTTCAAAGTCATTTGCTGTATATTCTCCACCTTGATCAGATCTCACGGTTCTGATCTTATAGTCACTTTGCTTCTCAACAATTGCTTTAAAATCTTTAAAACAATTGAACACTTCTGACTTCCTTTTCAAAAAATATACCCATGTCTTTCTGCTAAAATCATCAATGAAAGTGAGAAAGTACCTATTTTGTCCAGTCGACATAGGCTTTATAGGACCACACACATCTGTGTGTACTAACTCAAGTGACTTATTTGCTTTCCAGTTGACTTCTTTGGCAAAACTGGATCTATGATGTTTGCTGAGGACACAACTTTCACAGACTTCTTCTGGATGATCAATGTGGGGCATACCTTTGACCATCTTCTTGCTTGCTAGCATCTTTAGACTTGTAAAATTCAGATGTCCAATCCTCAGGTGTCAAAGCCATTCTTCACTGTTGGTGATGGCACTCAAACACTTTGCTACATCATATTGGATGTTTAAAGGAAACATTCTATTCTTGGACATTTTCACATAGGCAATTAATCTTCCATTGTAGTCTGTAATTGTCATATGACAATTCTTCATGTAAAGTGTATAGCCTCTCTCCAAAAGTTGACCTATGCTCACCAAGTTCTGCTTTATGGCTGGGACATAGTAGATATCGGCGATGTAGCTATGATCGTCATTCTTCAACTTGATTGGGATGTTGCCTTTACCTTTGAATGAAACTTTTGACGTATCTCCAAAGGTGACAAAACCTTGTATGGTCTCATCTAGATCACCAAATAAATCTCGTTGACCATACATGTGATTGCTGGCTCCAGAATTAAGATACCAAATATTCTCTTGATTCTTGTCAAGTCCTTATTGGACAAATAATGCAGCTGCTCCTCTACTATTGGCATTCTTTTCTGCATAATTGACTTGCTCACGTATCTCCAGTAGAGCTTTCTTTTGACATTCAGTGCTATAATGGCCAAATTGATTGCAATTATAACACTGAATATTCCTCTTGTCATGGTTATTGTAACCACCTCCTCTTCCTCTAGGAGTGAATGCTTGTTGTCCTCAACCTCCTCTAGTGGTGTTTCTACCACCTCTTCCTCTAAAACCTGTATTCCAAGAACCTCTGCCTTGAAATCGTTGAAATCCTCCTCGTGTTTGTTGACTTCTTCCTTGAGTGGTGTATCCACTTGTTGAAGTCTCCCCTTGCTCATATCTGTCTTTGAGAGACAACTTTGCTTGTAAGGCATGCTCAATTGCCTTATCTCCATTTCTTTTTACAATCTTCTGCTCATGAGCTTGCAAAGAACTCATAAGTTCATCCACTGTTAACTTGTCCACTTCTTTGGACTCTTCAATAGCGACAACAACAAAATCAAATTTTGGATCTAGGGATCTTAAAATTTTCTCAGTAATTCGAGCATCCGAAAGGGCTTCTCCATTTCTTCTCATCTGATTAACTATCACCATAATTCTTGTGTGATAATCAGAAATGGATTCTGAGGACTTCATTTGTAGCAATTCAAATTCACCTCGTAAAGATTAGAGACGAATCTTCTTTATTCTATCAGCACCTTTGTATTTTTGTCGGAGAGCCTCCCATATTTCTTTTGATGTTTCTACGGAAGCAATGATTTCAAATGTCGCTTCATCAAGACCTTGATAAATGATGGTCTTTGCTTTGTTGTCTTTCTTTCTATTGGCTTTGAGGACTTGCTTCTGTACCTCTGGTAAAACATCTTCTGATTCTTTAGACTCTGGTTCATCATAACCATATTGCACAATGTCTATACACTCTTGTGAACCAAGGAATGCCTTCAATCTGATGCACCAACTATCATAGTTGTCTTTGGTTAGCTTCGAGATGAGTGTTTGTGCATTTTCTGTAGTCATTTTGCTCTTTAAATGACTATATCACCTTTTGGGAGTTGAATTTGGCAAAACCGGTCTGACTTTATAGAAAACAGGTCAAGAATAGGGCGAACCGGTCCAAAAACCAATTCGGGTGGTTTGCTGGGTTGAACCAGGAATATTCCAAGGAATATTCTTTTTGGCTTGACTTCAGAATATGGCTCGGAGCTTGGCTTGGCTTTGGAATATGGCTTGGAGCTCGGCTCGGCTTCTGAATATGGCTCGCGGCTTGGCTCGGCGCGGCTCAAATATGGCGCGCGTGTGGCTCACTCGTCTTCTTCCTCGGGGCGCGTGGGCTATAGTGCTGAAACTTCAGACGGAGAGTGTGGTCCACCCCGTGCTCTGATTGATCTGATTTTTACACCAATGAGTTCGTATTGATGAGCTCTACACTTTGGAATGATCAAAACTTGTTTTTGACAACTTTGAAAATTCAGATATTTCCCAAAAATACCTCTATTTTCTGACGAATGAGGCTCTCATACCAATTGTTGGTGGGAGAAACCACTTGTGGTGGCTTTGAAACACTCGGAGGGGATAAAACACACTCTTTTATTTCAAGAACAACAAGCTTAAAATAATGACAAGCTTACAATAACAACCTCTCTTTCTTTCTTTCTTTCTCTCTAGTATTTCTCTCAATCTCTCCACACATAATTGCATAAGCTTAGCTATCTATTTATACACGAAATCAAAACAAGAAAATTCAATCTTCAAGTGTGAAGGCGGTTGTGGTCGACAGTGTGAAAGCGGCTGGCGGTTGGCTGCCCGCGGCTGGATGGTTGGACGATGACAGCTGATAGTTACCTTCCTTGACCTTCTAGATTGAGTTTACTTTCAACAGTGATGAATGGAGTAAAAACTGGCCGAAGTCCTCCCAAGAGAAAGCTAATTAGGTCTTGATCATCTATAACCTTCCCTGCAACTGCTAGTTGATTAACCAGATTCTTGGCTTCCTGCATAAACTCACTACAAGACCGAGTGCCTTGAGTGATGGTCTGAAGTTGCCTTTTTAACAGAGCACTCCTAGATCTGGAAGTAGATGAAAACCGAGTGTGAAGAGCATCCCACACTTGTTCGGAGGTTTTCATTCCATAAGTAGTATAAACTAGCTTTTTTCTAGTAGAAGCTAATAGCCAGCTTAGTACACAGGTGTCTCTCTTTGATCACACTGTGTAAGCTGGGTTAGTAGTCCCATCTAAAAGAGATGTTGATGGAGGAGATACACTGCCATCAATAAGATCAACAAGATCATGAGTTCTGAGAAAGACCATGAATTGGACGCTTCAAGACAAATAGTTGGGGCCAACCAATTTTTGGGAGACAGGTTGGGCATGTGCTTGAATAGTAGGTGTAGGAAGTTGGACATGGTCATAGGAGGTAGAGGCCATTTGTTTGAAAGTAGATGTCTTTTTACCAGCTGATCCCATGTAAAATAAAAATATACAGAGGAAAATGGATAAGACTAAGAGAGTTTGAACTTGTTAGCTTGTATATCATTTACTTTTTATTAAGGTATTTATAGAGTATTACATGTAACAAATTATAGAAAATCAAGGAATACAAATAAATTATTTACAGCTAACATTAACTTATTGTTTTAATCACAACAGAATGAGAAAAATTTAGAGGTGATTTGTTTGCTGTACAATTATTATCTTGATCTGATTTCTTCAACTTCTTTCTTGATTTCTCTTAACAGATATTTGACTGAGTCATTACATGCTCTAACATAATGATTTTATTTAAAGAATTGGCATTTGGTTACTAACTAATCAACAAAAATTTTATAATGCAAGACTAATTATATATATAAAAAATATTATCATATTTTAAATATCTTACTTTACAAGTTGTATTACTAATTTTGTTATAAATTATTAATATTTTATTAATTTATTCTACAATAATTTGCATGTAATATTTATTTAAAAATTAAGTTATTACAACTGTCAAGATTTCTATTTGCAGTTGTTGGAACTACTCTACATTAAATAATAAAACAATTATAAAAATAACGATGTATGCAATTATTAGAGACAACGACATGAGTACAGGGTCCCTTTCCCTGGGTCCCACCGTTATATATTTTCTTAAGTGAAGAACATATTCTTAATTAGAAGGTTTGAAGCTCTAGTAATTTAATGAGTTTTTTTTTATTATTGTTATAGATATTTCCTCTAAATGTGAAAACTCCTCGGCTGGAAGATTAGTGACTTATTAAAAAAATGTATATTAAAAAAATCCATAAAGAAAGTTTGACCTTTGTTCCTTAATTTCTTTGAGTGGATATATACGAAACTGTGATGCAGAGTTGAGAAAATAGTGGAATATGTTCATCCCCCCTCTAGCTGCTAGGGTTAGGATTTTGTGGAATTTTCATTGAAAAAATTGGAAAATTCTAAGGCTCATGGGTTAATAGAATCTCAATTGTTTATTAAAGTTAATAATAAAAACTTATCCTACTTTACAACCAATAAAAAAAGATATAAGATTATTTTTACAAGTTAATGCTTTTAGAAGAGAATCAGCTTGAATTTTGGCTTAAAATGAAGTGTAAATATAAATATTGTTATTTTTGCATATTTACAAGAAAATATTTGAAATAAAAATTAAAAACTTGATCTAGAGTATAAACAAAATTAATTAATCACCATAAATATTAATTAATAAATAAAAAACAGGCCAAGAGGAAACAGGCATTTAAATGCCTTTTAAATTTTAACCTTCAATTAATCCAAATTACTTTAAAGTCAATGAGAACAAAGTTGAGTACTCGATCTATTTAATCTACCTGCACCTTGTGAAGAGTTCGATTATTTAAAAAATTAATATGATGGCACTTTACAGTGTTTTTAATTAAAAGAAATTAATAATAAATTTAAAACTTGATACATACATTTAATTAATAAATTGAATTTATGCCTCAAAACAAATTATAATGTTTGATTTTTATCCTATTAAAATTAACTAGTCAAACTTATAATTGAATTCAACTATTTTTTTTTAAAAAAAATTAATTATATATTAAAAAAATATTTATTAAATTAAAAATCAATTAAATATTAAAATAGATTACAACAAACATATAAATATCAAAATAAAATAAATTATATTATGCCCAACCCAGGAGCACGTCCTTGGTTGGCCTAGCTTGCCTGGACAAAAAAAAATTCCAGCATGCAAGTTTTATTAAATAATTTTTATTTTAAAATATATTAAAATAATATTTTTTATTTTTAAAAAATATTTTTGATATTAACATTAAAAAATATTTATAATATATTAATTTAAAAAAAAAATTAATTTTTTTTAAATTAAATCACAATCCAAACACGGTCAAAAACATCCAAATGTCTTGACTTTTTTTTTTCTGTCATTTTTTATTACGAGACAGATGATCTATCATTTGTCTTCATTTGTTTAAAAGAGTTAAAAGCAGATGAGCCAAAAATTATAGTAACTTGGTTATCAAAAAGTCATAGCATAAATGTTTTACATATAAAAATTCTATTTTCAACCATTGTTTTTCTATTTATTTGAATATATCACCTCTAGCTTCGTATATTTATATTTCTCATCTTTTATTTATTTATTTTTTATATACTTTTTTGTTAGCTATTTTTTTATGGTATAGAAATGACAATATATAAAAGGCAAAAAAAAGATAGTTAAAAGGGACCAATTTGATGTTTTTTTTTTTTTTTACATTAAAAACACTTTAAATTAACACTTCCAAATATATATAAAAGAAATTCGAATACAAAAAAGAAACAAAGTAGCTTGGTGCTTTTTTAAGCAAACTTTCACACAAATTTGTTGACAAGCACATCTGTTTATTTATAAAATCAAGATTCGTAGAAAAGCTTTCGAAAGGATTCCATATGATCAGTCTCCAAGCATAAAGCCAACGAGAAACTCCCGTCGTTGGCTGGATTTGGATGTATGTATCCCTTACCTTCGAACATCGTTGCCGGACGCATAAGCAACGGAGCACCCCATCCAAAATCAGCTTTATAAAAAGGCAATCGCATCCAACTAACAACTGTAAGATTTGGGCAAGCACAAGTTGCAGAACCTCGAGCAATAGTGTTTACATCACCAACATCACCAACCTCTTCCAAGTAGTCAAGAGCAGATCTTAAATACTCCTCATCCATTTTCTTTATCTCTCTATGAATTCTTTCTACGGTGCACTTAAATGATTCCGATAAAAGGTCACCGGATAGAGCAATCGGAGAAGCTGTAAATATCACATTACCAAAGTAGCTAGACTGAAGTGGAGGATTCAATCTGGAACGACCATCGACCGATATAAGTAATTTGGTTTTCTGATCGTTTTTAGGAAAATTACGT
>NW_011500003.1:14182-19154 GCF_000495115.2 Populus euphratica
GATACTATAAATTATTATAAATAAAATTAAAAGGTACGAGGAAAGTATTTTTTTTAATATTTTGACCTTTTTTATTATTAATTTTTTTTAATTTAATGTGTTTATGAAAATTTAGAATAAATAATTTATTTTAATTTATTTTTATATAATTATTATAGTATTAAAAAAATATTTCAGTAATGAGTTGGTAATAAAATAATATTTCAGTATTGCTGTATCTTTTATTTTTTTTTAAATATAATTATATAAAAAAATAATTAAAAAAACTAAATTATTAAATTTAATGGTTTGAATAACCTGATTTGAAAGTTTAAAGAGATAATCCTGTTGGCGGTTGCTTCTATTATATATTTTCTTAATTGATGAATATATGCTTAGGAAGAAACAAAATTTCTTAATCGTTAAACTAGTACTTCGAAATGTAAGTTCTGCTAACCACTGCCAGAGGGGAAAAGAGTCTTGAGGAACATCTCATTTATTTTAGCCACGTCGCTGTGAATTAAATTTTTTTAATAAATTTTTTAATATTTTTTAAATTATTTTTAATGTGTTAATATTAAAAATAATTTTTAAAAAAATAAAAAAATTATTTTGATATATTTTTAATTAAAAACTATCTTGAAAATAATTACTATAACAATAACAAAATCATTTGTATATATAGAACTGTAAATTTTATGAAAGATTTCAGGTCAAATAAATTTGTTTTAAAGGTGAAAATATAGAGATAATTTAAAGAATGAGATTGATTTTTTAATTTGATAAGAAAATTAATAGTATCAAGTATTCTATTGTGACTAAAAATTTAACATAAAAGTAATGGATCTTAAAACTAAAAAAGGTGCAAATCAAGCTTTTTGTATGTCATAAAAAAAAAATACTATTGAAATCAAGCTTATTGCATGTCATAAATAAAAAAAAAATACTATTAAGATGGTCAGATATTGCAACAAATAAAAATAGAAACAAATTCTAAGTTGCAATAAAATTAAAATTATAATAAAGTTGTGATAGCAATAAAATATGTTTTCAATATAAAGTTTAAAGAATTTAATCAACCTTAAAAACTAAATAAATAAAAAATAAATTAACTAGTATAAAAATTTCTAATTCATCTGAAAAAATTCAATAGTCAAATAAAAAAATAATAGAATAGAATACAATTGAAACATAAACTTTGTAACATTCTTTTCTTCTATGTATTTGTAAATTTTTCAATAACTATAAATTAATTTCTAATTTTGATTTAATAGGAGTACACATAACCTCTATTAGTAAATTATAAAAAGTAATATTATCATTGTAATTCATTCAGATTTAAATATTTATATTTTTATTTAAAATTATACTATTAATTGTTATTCATGTTTATTAACTTATTTTGAGATGACATATATGTTTTTTTTCAATCTATAATTATTGTTAGGGATTAATGTAAGAAGTAAAAGAATTAATTTGATTGTTATAACTCCTATCTTAATTTATCAAAGAAGAATAAACTAATTAAATTGTTATGTTTTTAAATATTTACTTAAAAAAATACAAACAGACTGCTACTAAGTTAATAAAAATTATTTTTAGTATTATATTCATTTGATGATAAAAAATTAATTAGAAAGCTTCAGCTAATTAATTTACTTGTAATTTTATTGATTTTTTTATTTTAGAAGATATTAAATTTATTTGCTTGATATAAAAAAATATTTATTTTATTTTAATAATAAAAATATATATAGGAATTAATGTGGGTAGCTATAACCTTATCCTTGCTGCTGTCTCTAATAATTGCATGCAGGTTTGTGGTCTTCATTCTCACCGCAAGGGGGTAGATAAATTTTAATTATCAATGCATGGGCAAGTGGCGGGGTTGGATTTTTTTATTATTACTTTTTTTTTAAATCATGCCAAAATAATATAGTTTTAATTATGAAATATCATAGTTTAGTTTATACAAATCATGATTTTTATAGTTTGTGTTATTTAAAATAATAACTTCTAATAAAAATGTAAATTTAACACCACATTAGAAGAGGTAAAACAAAATATTAAGAAATAAAAATAAATATTGAAGTCCCACCTAAATTTCAATAACAATATCACTAGTAATATAAAAGAGAATTTCAAATAAATAAATACAACATTAAAAAAATTAATCAACAAAAACCTAAATACATTATGCTTTTAGCCATTATCATTTTTGCTGGCAAGTGATAAAAATTTTAAAGTCAGTTTGTTTATATATTTTTGAAGTATTTTTTTTAAATTTATCTTAAATTATTTTTTATATATATTAATATAAAAAATATTTTTTTAAAAAAAAATAAAATATTATTTTAATAAATTTTCAAATAAAAATTATTCTGAAAATCACTAACAACCGAAGGATGCAATGCTACAATCTAATCAGAGGGAGTGGCCCACAGTTATCCTTATGAGGTAAGAGTTGGGGTTTTTTGTCAGAGTTTTCCTGGAGAAGAAAGAGCATCGCATGGACCTCAGCAGTACATTTCTGTTAAATATGTAGCATTCAATTTATGCAAATTATTCACACCGAAACTCAATAACTACGTGGTGCTATGCATGTCAATAAATTTCCACGTAAGATACAAGAGGAAGATAAGCCAGCTACGTGGTGACCATGCAAGTCACAGAATTTCTTGATTTTATTTTATTGATTTTTTATTTATTATAAAACAATATAAATTATTTTCTTAAGTTTGCCCAACAATTTATACATTTAATCGAAATTGGTGTTTGATATAATATTACAATCTCAATAACAACACGGCTGGGAGTTCAGTTCTATTTTAATTAAAATTTAAAATTGAAATATGAGATTTTGTCAATCATGTCCAGTATCTGTGCCGCCGTCTATTCAAGTATTTATTTTTCTGATTTGTCTGGGTCCAAAGTACTCTTAGTATCTCCTTCCACGAATTCATCTCATCGTTGTACTTATCGATCTGATGACTCGAGCAAGTACTAAAAATTGAATTAATGGGATGTTGAATAGTTTGGGCGAAGAAATAGAGAAAATGACAGTGGTTTGGGACATCCGGCTGCTGTAATTTATTAATTAATTTATTTATTTATTTTTAGATTAATGTTGATATCTATATATCTATCAAAAATTTTAAAATTTTTGAAATTAATATTTATATAAATTTTTAATAGTTTTAAAATTTGTAAAACACAACTAACAATACCTAAATATCTTTACAACTTTTAATTAGTTTTCTAGACTCAAATACTCAACTTTTTTAGATTTGTGAATTATTAATTAATATAAAATTATAAACATAAATAATTGTATTGTATTTTCAAATTATTTAAAATATATATTATTTTTATTTGGATTATATATTTTAAAGTGTTTAAAATATAAATGAACAAATTTTTTTTATAATTTTATAATTTTACAATTTACTTGTATAATCCAAATTATATTTGTATTTTCCATCTTGTTTATGACAACTTGACCATGTTTTGCAGAGGCAATGGATAATCATGATTAATTGTGTTTCAAATAATTTTTCTTTTTATCAAAATTCAATTTTTATAATTAAAATTCAATTTTTAAATATTTACAAAATTTTTTAATATATTAATATAAAAAATAAAAAAAATATTATTTTAATATATTTTTAAATAAAAAACAATCATTTATCTCAACGACAATATCTTGCCTTAGCATTAACATACCATCTGTCCTCCATTATTGACTTATCCACTTGCAACTAAAAGTTATAATGATATGCAAGGTGACAGCACTAAAGACATCAACTTTGAATTCAGGGGAGTAAATGCAAACCTTATGCCCCGCATCTGATTTATAATGATGAGAAGATTAAATAATGCGGTGAATGACATTTTTAAAAACTATTTTTAAATTAAAAATATATTCAAATAAATTATAAGCATCTTTATGTAAATCTAATTTAATTTGAAGAAAAAAATTGCAGGATTTAAACTTATAATTGTTGAATTATTAAATTTTTGATATTATATTAAATAATTATTTTAATTTAAAAATTTAAATAATTAATTCAAACTCAATAAAAAGTTTTTATATTAATAGATCGCCACTGACAGAAATTGGTTTGGATAAAGGAATTTACCACGGTTTCTAGTTAGTTGGGTGGGTCAACCTAACTTAGATTATACTTAGATTACTAGAGATACTTTACAACAACTTGATCTAAATCTTTGAAAATACTATTAGAGTCGGTCAGTGCTATACTTGATGAGGTTAAGTTTCTCTAACCCCAAGAGAGTTGGTGGGGACACCAAACTACACGAGTATATAAACGGAGACGACGTAGGACGGCCCAGCCTGTCACACTTTGGTTAGGAGACTAAGCTCATTTAAGCCTATTTCATTGTTATTTTATTTATTTAGCCCATTAGGGTCTGTCATTATTATTTTATTATTTATGTTAAATAATTTGATGTGATGGGCCGAGCCCAATAGCGGGATGTTTTAGGATTTACTATTTATATGTTCTTTTGTTATCTTGAGAGGTAGTTTTTTATGATTAATGAAAATATTGTAGACTTTGCATATCTATTTTATTGTTATTTTATTTATTTAGCTCATTTGGGTCTGTCATTATTATTTTATTATTTATGTTAAATAATTTGATGTGATGGGCTGAGCCCAATAGCGGGATGTTTTAGGATTTACTATTTATATGTTCTTTTGTTATCTTGAGAGGTAGTTTTTTATGATTAATGAAAATATTGTAGACTTTGCATATCTATTTCATTGTTATTTTATTTATTTAGCTCATTTGGGTTTGTCATTATTATTTTATTATTTATGTTAAATAATTTGATGTGATGGGCCGAGCCCAATAGCGGGATGTTTTAGGATTTACTATTTATATGTTCTTTTGTTATCTTGAGAGGTAGTTTTTTATGATTAATGAAAATATTGTAGACTTTTCATATCTCCAATTTTTTTTTTTTTTTT